>NC_050580.1:65661061-65798561 GCF_011100635.1 Trichosurus vulpecula | reverse complement strand
GCACTGGGAAACCTTGGCCTTTTCAAGTTAAGGCCCTTGATAGGTCTTGGGTTTACTGAGACAAAGCCTTATTCAGTGATTAAGGCTTAATAAGAAATGAGGCAAAGAATGGCCTCTTAAAAAATGGATCTGGCAGAGGAAGAACTTGAGGGTTTCTGGCCAAAACAGAGACGATTGCTATTTACATTCATTCTGAGCCAATCAGGGCCCAAACAATGACCAAGTAGGGCTTGGTGTAGGACCTATTATTGGCCAATCAATGACAGCAAGAAAGATTTGGAAAGCCAGGGAGACTTGGGGTTAAGGCCGGTCTTTAAGAGAAGAGGAAAAAAAAAGTTTCAGAGTTTAAAAATTTACATTCCCTTTGGGCAGAAGGTAAAGGTGCTCAGCACAAGAAGGAAGACATCTTTGCTTGAATAAAACAAGCAAAGGATATCTACTTAAATGATCCTGCTTGAATTCGATTCACCTTCCACCCTTTCATGTATTCAAAGGTGATTGCAAACACCTGTAGAGTCAACCTGAACTAAATTTAACAATTTGAGAAATCTGTCTTCCAGGGAAGATCCAACCAAAATAGAAAAGGGAACTTTTCCCCACTACACCATTGTGTCTCTTATCGTCCTTGAACCCTAGAAAGAATTTAAATTTCAGATAAAGTAAGATATGGTCAAGGGAAAGATCAGTCTATCTGGAAGAGAAGCAGAGAGTAAAAAGAGCAAACAGGGAGCTGGGGCCACAAAGAAGTTATGCATGCTGTCAATGCTTGTGTAGATTATTCTGTGCGTGAAGCTTTAAAAATTGAAACTCAAAGAAAGGGTCATTGGAGAGGATAGAAAATGCAGTGAAAGAAAGGAAAGAGAGAATATACTAGAAGCCAAAAATTTAAGGCTCCTATTTTCTTTTTTTTTCAGTTCTTTGCCCTACTTGACTGCAAAAAGGGAAGAAGACAAATAAAGACCAAACTGAATCTTTAGTGGCCGCTATATTAGCTCAGCTCCTTCTTCAATTAATACATCATTTTCAAATACAGCTTTGGATAAATGGTTACTCACTACATAGTTGTGTCATCGTAAAATCATAATTTATAGCTCCGTTTTTCACAGAGATAAGAGGCAGCCTGATGTAGTGGATAGAGAGCTGGCCATGGAGTCAAGAAGACACGGATTCAAGTCCTGCCTTTAACATACACTGGCTCTGTGATCTTGGGCAACATCCTCTTCATTCCTGCCTTCAGTCTCTCTTCCTTGCCCATAATCAGTCAGTTAATAAGCATTTATTAAGCACCTACTAAGTGTCAGACACTTTGCTAAGCTCTGGGGATACAAAGAAGGATAAAAGATACTCCCTGCTCTCAAGGAGCTCAAAATCTAATGGAGGAGAGAATAGAACAAACTATGTACGCATAAGTCATAGATGGGATAAATTGTCTACAGCTTCACAGCTGCCAAAATACTCTTCATAATGCACAAATCTAAGCATGCCATTCGCCTGCCATTAGTCAAAATTCTTCACTCTAACTTTTCAGTAGGTTTTACTGTCTTCCAAATAAAAGGTACATTTCTTAGCTTGTCATTCAAGGTCCTCCACAAACTGGCTCTAATCTATCTTTCCAGCCTTATGTCATTCTACTATGCTTTATTCCAGTCCAATTAGACCTCTCACTGGCCAATCTCATCCTACCACTTTCTACCTCCATATACTGTCAGTACTGTACCCTACCCCTAGAATAGACTCCTCCTATGTTTTTATCTGTTGAAACCCATTGAGGCCCAGCTCAGGGGCAAACCTTCTCTGTTGGCAAATAGAAATGATTTCTCCCAACTCAAATGTTTCTTACCTTTCCTATGTATTTAATCATTAGATTTCTTGAATTATTAGTTGTATAATAGATAATATAATAATATATTACCAGGTTGTAAGTATTTGAGGAGTTAGGCATTCATTTTTTCATCCGGAATGGTAGTGGAGGAAAGGGGTAGAGAGGTTGAATTGAAGCACTTTCCATGGAATTGGACATGTATGCTTTGGATCCATAGGGAGGGACATGTGATCCAGCCCTTTGCTAAAGAATATGCATGATCAGAGAATCTTAGCTGGTCCATTAGTTCCTGTGATGTGGAGAATGTGCTAATGAGAATTATCAGTTACAGGAAACATGAGATCAATCAGGTGACTTTGGATTTCATTCCATTTAGGAACAAGCCAGAGCACATGTCCCTCACTACAAAGCTAAAGCAAGCATGCCCAAATTGTGGACTTCTAACCCTACTCCCCACCATCACCTCCACCACAACTTCCTAACTTAGCATCCGTAGCAGAATTTAGCATAGTGCTTACTCTGGAAAGGTCAGTCCATTGGTGCTGGTAACTAGGGAGTTCCCTCCACTATGAATACAGATCATCAACTCTCTATTTCATTGTCTTAAATGCTCACCTGGAGCACCAGAAAGTTAACTGCCCTACTTCATTTAAATCCAATTCATTGGTATGTCATGGCATACCTCCCTGATGTCACGGTTGTCTTTGAGAACAAAGGACAGACATCAACCATGATCGCACAGCTAGAATGTGCTGGAGGCAAGATTTGAACCCAGTTCTTAATGACTCAAAGGATGATCCTCTATTCATCACTCCACATGATCTTTCACCTTGTATATACTTGATACCTAATGGGTTTTTTTTATTACTTTGGATCTAAGATGGAAGGAAAGAAGGAAATAATGAATGAATGAATGAACAAAGAAATAAGGGAATGAAGGAAAAATTTATTAAACATCCACACTGTGTTAAACACTGTACAGATATTATCATTTGATCTTCACAATGACCCTGAGAGGTAGGTGCTATTTATTATTATTCCTATTTGGTGAAACTGAAGCAAACAGGTTAAATTACTTACCCATGGAAGTATCTGAGGTCAAATTTGAACTCAGATCTTCCTGACTCCAAGCCCAGAACTCTACACACTGTGCTACTTGCTGCCTTTCTCGAGCAGTCTGCTGGCTCTTGTTCGAAGGGAGATCTGAAGATTAAGTATGTGTGGTGTAGTCCCTTTCTACTGCGGGTCTTTTGTATGGACGGATGCTGACTTAATGGACATACCTTAACCTCCCTATTTTTAAGATTTTTCAATGTTCCCTTAGCTTTATGGAATAGTACCTGCTTACTTCCCAATTATTATTATAAAAATGTCCAAGGCCATGGTCCCTCTGCTAGTCAATTACTATTTATTAAGAGCCTACTATGATCTAGGCATTGTGCTAAGCACTGGGAAATGAATGTGTAGGTGTGGATTTTTATTTGGAGGGGGAAATTCACATCTGTGATTTCATTGATGTAAGAAACTTCTCAAGAAGAAACTCCCTCTTCTAACATGGATGGGGCACCTGTCCTTCAACTTACTGTCTTCAGCTTGCCCAGGCTCCCAACAGACATAATGTGCCAGAGGGCAGGACTTGGGCCCAGGTTTTCCTGACTCCCAGGACTGACATTCTATCTGCTCTGCCAGGCTTTCTGAATTCTTAATAGGTCATAAATAATCATCAATCTAGGATTTCTGCACATAGGTTATAGACCATTTGCTCACTTCTGAAACCTCTAAATGTGGAGATTCTCCTCTCCCTGACACAAAACAAGTGAGTGCCTTAGTGGGAACGACAGGCCGGAGATTCGAGGACAGTCAACAAGCCTCTCAGGGAAGCTGGAGGGGGGCAAAATCAATGGCTCCCTCAATCAGATGCTCTCCTTCAAGGTCTTCAAGAGCCAGTTTCTTTGAGAAATTGAATCATTTTTCTCCTGAGCCACTAACCATAAGGAGGAAAACTGTCAGCACAATTCCCCCAGAGCTAAATTGCTGGGAGATTAGATGTTTAACCCCTATAATTCTCAACCTGATTCATTAAAGAAATGTCTGGGCAAAAAATAAGCAAGACTGGAGGAAAGGGGTTGGGGGAGAGTCTTGTTGTGTTTGTCTTTTCTCACCTTAAAAGGTTTAATGGCCTCCCCAATCAAGACAATTGTAACAGAATGTACATCCAAAGTCATAGAATCACTGAATGGCCCAGTTAGAATGAGCCTCAATCGATCAACCAATACAACATTTTAAGGGTCTACTAAGAGCCGAGCACTGGGCTAAGCATTGGGGACACAGAGACAAATATAAAGAGATCTCTGTCCTTAAGGATCTTACATTCAAGTGGAGAAGACATGTAAAGATACAAGGATATGTAGAATTGATGTAAATTTATGACAAGATAATTTAGGGAGGGCTGGCACTAGGAGCCAGAGGAGTCAGAAAAGGCCTTATGCAGGAGACGGTATTGAACAGAACCTTAAAGCAAACTAAGGATGTCTTAAGGCAGAGGTGAGAGGGCACATTCCACCCCAGAGGCCATCCACTCCAACTAGGATTCATTTATTTCCATTCATCCACAGTCTCTTCACTCTCCTCCTCTTTCCCTTCCTTAATCCTCTTTTTCTCTGGGCATCCATGCTTCTCCTGTTACCCAATCTTTCCTATCAAGAAGAGGAAAGCATATGATAAATCCATCCAGTTTTAATAACAAGTTAGAGACTCATGTGTCACTCTCCTCAGAAGTATTTTTATTCGAGAGGACTTTGGGGAGATCCAACTGATAGAGAAAATTTCCTGATAGGAGGAGCATTTCAGATATTCACGGAAAATATGGTTTTTTCTACGTCATTTGGAGGTGGGGAAGAGGAAACAGAGATGCTTAGAGGCTTACAATACTAATATTGCTGAATGGGACCTTAACAATCAGAGGAACATACATTTGGATCTGTCAGGACCCTTAAAAGTCATCTGGTCCAACTATCTCATTATACAGAGGAGGAAAGTGAGACCTACAGAGTTCAGGGATTTTCCCAAGGTCACTCAAATAAGTGCCAGGACCAAGATTCAAACCCAGGTCTTCTGAATCCAGATCCAACATTCTTCCCACAGCATAACCTCCCTCTTCACTTTACAGGTGAGGAAACTGAGCCCCAGAGAAACAGAGTGATTTTTCCATGTTCAAAAAGCAAGTTAATGCCCTTGATCTCCTACACAGCACCCTTTCCACTATTGTGTGATGCCTCTCAAATCATACTTCCCAGGTTACCATCTACATGGAAAACTGGTGAGCTCCTGTCTGAGTTCAGGCACCCTCCAGGCACATGATAGAAATATTTTTTGAGACTGGCATCAGGGTCATTTTCCCTGACAAACAGGAAAGCAACAGCCCAGAAAAACGAAGTGATTTCCACAGAGGCAGAACCAAGAAGCGCCTCTACTCAGTCCTGGCTGGGTTTATTTCTTTGAAATATTCTCAATCTGTCAGCTTTATTTAATAATATGGCAAAAGAATGTCAAAACTACAGAACTCCCATTGCTCCCCCTTGTTCTTCAGCCACTGAGAAAAATATCGAGCTGTTCAGCTTTAATAGTTGAGAGACCATTCCTTTATCTAGCAATAAAGAAGGTAGATGTTTGCTATGGAAATAAAATTTCCATCCAGATTCCCATACCAGATCCAACCCATGGCCCAGCTAGCCCGGGATTCTTTTGCCAACAGCAGCCTCAGGAGATAAATAATGGGGGAATGGAAGAAAGGGAAGCAAAATAAGGAGGGATCCATATGCCTATCAGGAAGATGCCAGTTGGAAGGCTATGTATATTTCTGAGCTTCTCTTATTAGCCATTATAAATGTATCCAAAACCTTTTTAAATTCATCTCAATTTCCTACAAATGCCATCATCTGAGATGAATTCCAAAGCCCATTGGGGCCATGAATATATTTTTTGTATTTACCCCAGATTTATCATGCTCTGCCTAGTATTTCATTGATAAAGAAATCTCCTTGTTCACCCAATTCATGCAATTCATAATTTATAGATGTCAGACACGTCCCCTGCCCAGTGTCACCTCTTAACTCGGAAGGAAGGGGTTAAATCTTTTAGTTTGTGCCCCTAAGGAAGCTTCCCTTTTAAATCCCTGTTTCCCACTCCAGCAAAACTGATTTGCCTCCCTTTGTACCTTAGGAATAGCAACATAGGCTAATAGCAAAAGCACTAGATTTGAGTTTGAAAGACCAGAGTTCAAATCCTGATTCTGCTACTTACTACTTGCATAACCTCAGGCAATATTCTTTACTTCTCCAAGATTCAGTTTCCATGACTGTAAAATGAAAATAGTTTAATTATATGTGCATAAAGTCCTTCTAGCTCAAAATCTTATAAATCTATTTTCCAGTGCTTTCAATTAATCAACATGAATTATTAAGGCTTACCATGTACCACGCACTATGCCAGGCACTAGGGATACATGCAAAGAATGAAACAATCCTAACTTTCAAGGACCTCATGCTCCATAGATACATATATAAATATATAGAGAGATTAAATATTAAATATGTGCTTTCTCACATCCAGGCCTTTGTTTTTGTACCTACAACCTCTATACCTAGAAAGCCCTCCTTACTCCCAATTAATAATAATAAAAGTTTACCTCAACTTTTGCCATTCTTTAAGGCCCAACTCAATGGTCACCTTCTCCAGGAAGCCTCCTCCTGTCCTAAATGATTTTCCTTTCCTCCGATCTCACATTGGGTCATGTACTTTTCTTATATTATTGTAGTCTATTCTGCCCCAGAGTTATTACATTTTTCAAATAATATTGCCTATTTTCATCTTTGTATCCCAAAATATTAGACTATAAGTTCTATGAAGGTAGGGACCCATGTCAATTATCTTTTTATTCCTCCCAGCCCTTAGTTCTGTGCTTTAAATGTGATTAATGGCATAATTCATTATTATTGAATGAACGAATAAATGAATGGTTATTTTAGTAGTCAGGATAATTTAAAAAAAAAAAACTTTGAGACTAGGTCTTCTTATTTCTCCAGGCTGGACTTGCATGGGACTGATCTCACTGTTGCTCATCACAGAAGCTTTAACTTGCTCCTTTTCTGTCCTGGACTAGTTCATCCTTCTTTTGGCAGCCTGGTGGCACCCTGCAGAAGTAGGACTCACCATGTTGGTGCAGGACTCAGGCCTTACTGTAGCTCAGAACTCAGAAAATCAAGTGATGCAGCAGCCTCCGCCTCCCCAGTATCAGTGATTACACCAAGCCCAGGATTCTAATAAGATCTTACCAGTTACTTGAAGGTTATCGAGTGTAGACTCCCACTCAAGGCAGATCATTGGTTATCTACCCTCTTCTAACACTCCTGGGGACAAGAAGCTCACTACCTCCCTAAGACTCATTGTTAGATGGTTCTAATCATTTGAAAACATCTTAGTTATATTGAGTCCAAATCTGGCAATGCGTAGCTTTCACCCATTGGCACTAGCTCTGCCCCATGGAGCAAAGCAGAATATATCTACTTTTCTACTTTGCAGCCCTTCAAAAAATTGAAAACTTGAATTTCCACACTATCTCTCTAGCTTTAGACCAAGGGTTCTTTACTTAGGATCCATGAACATTTTAAAAAATATATTTTGATAAGTATTTCAAATTAACTGATTTCCTTTGTAATCTGGTGTTTCCCTTTATGGATTTAAAAACATTATTCTGAGAAGGGGGGAGGAAGCATAGGCTTCACCACACTGCTAAAGGGTTCAGGACACATAAAAGAAGTTAAAAACCCCTGCTCAATGCTAAATATACCCAATGTCTTCAACTGTTCTTCACACAAAATAGACTTTCTCTAGTTTATTATATCCTAGAGGTAGCATAGTATAATACAGAGGTTCTTAAAATGTGCTCCAGGAACCCTGGGGTCCCTGAGGTCCCTTTCAGGTGGTCTGTGAGGTTAAATCTATCTTCATAATAATACTAAGATGTTTATTTTCTAATAACAGTAGATAATGATAGATATGATCCACATAAACAAAAACGCTTTGTGGATAGGGAGGAATCCTCAATCATTTCTAAGCGTGTAAAAAGGTACTGAGATCCAAAACTTTGAGAATCAATGATAATTGAGTACTGGACACAGAATCAGGAAAACCTGGGTTCAAATCCTGGCTTTGGCACTTATTAGCAGTGCGGCTCTAGGCAGATCAATTGAGCTTTCTAAGCCTCCAGATAAAACAAGAATACCTACAGTATTGACCTTACAGGTTTGTTGTGAAGTTCACAGGGGATCATCTGTGTAAATGCACTTTACGAACTTTAAACACTATATAAATGTCAGTTATTATTATTCAAGCAACCAGAACCACCTGAAATATTTGAGATACTAATGCCCCGTAGTTTTATATGAGGATAAGATATTGTTCTCTGGTTTTCTCTTCAGTAGCCCTGATGCTAATATTATAAATATCAACAGCAGCATTTTCTGCCCTACAAACTGAGAGAAGATTTCATTAGTTTTTCTCTTCAGATATGCCGTTTACAGCTTCTGCTGTGGAGTTGTGCCAGCCACCCTCCCACATACCTTTCTCCCGACTCTTACCTACACACCAGGTGAGCCCAATGAAGCCAGGCATTGCTTTTATTACAAACCTTAATTTCAAGGCCTAGTACACATGATGGGGCCCTAGGCAGTAAAGAGGGTTGATACTGGAGCGCAGCTATTATTCTCTGAGAGTGCAGAGGACGGAGGGGCCTGCTTTCATTCAGTAACCAATAGCCCCTAGCCAGACTCTCAGTAGATGCTATGGCTATCTGTTTACCTACCTCACTCAGTTCTAAATTATTTGGACAGAGTTTGTTTGTTTGTTGTTTGTGTAGTGTGTGTGTGTGTGTGTGTGTGTGTGTGTTCATTAGGGAGGATTAAAATCCACAGATAGAAATTGCTCTGGAAGAAAGTGAAGTTCATGAAAGAGAAGCTCTAATCTCTGGCCAAATCAGCTTTATATTTAGACAAAACAAGTGGCTGCCTACATGGAAGAATCTGGTTTCCCTGCTCCAAAACACATCTCTGCAACTTACCCTTCCACCATTTTCAGGATGTTTGAAGGTTTTTCTGGTTTTTACTTTAAGCCTCCTTTTAAAATGGAACTACTGCTATGAGGGAATGACAACTGTCTGAAATAATTCTGACTATAAATAATCTGGCTTCTTCTTAGCTCTCTAAGTGACATGAGACTTTGTTATACATTAAGATTTTAGAGCAGAGATTCTTAACCTGGGGTCCATAGTTTTTTTTTAATATTTCACTGTAACTGGTTTCCTTTGTAATCCTGTTTTTAATTTTATACATTTTATGGCATTATTCTAAGAAGGAGTACACAGGCTTCACCAGGCCCCCAAAAGGTGCCATGACACAAAAGAGGTTAAGAAGTTCTGCTTATGAGTAGCTGAGAGAAGCATTTCATGGGCTTCCTAGGAGAGGCACCAGAAACCAGTCAGAGGTAGAGGGCTGGAGATTCAAGGTGACTTTGAAAGGCCACTAACAGGGAAGGTGGGAAATTATTTAAAGAACATTTTTTTTCTGGCTTCCCACTGCTTCTGACTGTCCATTCACTCCTATCATTGTTTCAATATAGAAAAAACAAATAGGGGGCTTTTAAGTTTAGGTGGACCAAATAAAAATCAATGTAATTTGGATGGTTTAAGTAATAGAGTCCATTTCCATTCAATTCAATAGGTGTATATGTTTGTGTGTGTGTGTGTGTGTGTGTGTGTGTGTGTGTGTGTGTATTTTAAGAACACTGGCCAGTTAGGAGATCTGAATTATAGTCCTGGCTTCACTACTAACCATGACCTTGAAAAACTTACCTTCTTATCCCTGATCCTCAATTTTGTCATCTGTAAATTGAAGAAGTTATGAATAGATGACCTCTAAAGTTCCTTTCAGTTGTAGCATGCTGTGATTTTGAGTCTAAGATGATATGGTCTTGTTGTTCAGTCATTTTCAGTCAGGTTCAACTCTTGGTGACTCCATTGGGGATTTTCCTGACAAAGGTACTGGAGTGGTTTGCCGTTTTTTTTTTCTCCAACTAGTTTCACAGGTGAGGAAACTGAGACAAACAGGATTAAGTGACTTGCCCAGGGTCACACATTTATTGAGTGTCTGAGGCCGGATTTGAACTCAGGAAGATGAGTCTTCCTGACTTCAGCCCCAGCCCATCCACTGTGGTCTTTTTAATTCCTATGATTGCCTTCGGACATGACTGTTGGAAAGGAAAGGTAACAAACACAATGCAGAGAATGGAAAAGTCAGTGACAAATAAAACAAGCAGTAATATGCAGGGTGAACATAATATTTTAAATCCCCTTTTGAACAACAACGTCACGTATCTTTGTACTTTGTGTAATTTGTGACATAAATTACTTTTATAAAAGAGGGAGAGGTAGAAAAAGGATGCTTGCTCTCTCTGCAGATGACAATAGAAGGTTTCATGAACCAAACTGAAACACTGCCGCTTTAAAAGACAACATGAGTATGCAAGCCTATATAACTGATTGATTCACCCTTCAGAATGTACTTAATAGCTAGCATTTACTATTAGGCAGTCAGCCACAGATGATGTAATACACACAGGCATAAGTTCTCCCCCTAAGGGTCAAACTTGGAATTGTAATAGCATAGGGTTCCTTTTCTAACGGAAATAGAGAGAGGCAGCTGTGGTGGCTGGTGGTCTGAAATGGGAGTCACAGGATCGTAGATTTGAGCTGGTCAAAAAAGTCCAACTCCATATTTACAGATAAGGAAACTGAGTCACAGAAGAGATAAGCTAAGGATCACACAGCTAGTATCTGAGGTAAGTTTTAACTGAGGTCTTTTAGTTTTCTTTCTTTCTTTCTTTCTTTTTTTTTTTTTACTCCAAGTTCTATCTACAAAGAGGCCTGGATTTGAATCTTAACTCTACCTCCTATGACCTTAGGCATGTATGGCCTCAGGCACGGCATTCCCAAGGGTTGGAAAACCAATCAAAATCAAAGACAGCTAAAGAAACCTCCCCTAACCTCGCAGAACTTATAGTCCATTGGAAGCATCCAGTATGTACAATTTGTCTCAAATTTCTCCATTTGTCAAATGCAGAGTTGGACTAAACAATTCTAAAATCTATTCCAGCTTCAGTGCTGAAGAACAAAGGACTGCACTGTCTCTTGTCCCCCTCATTTGGGGGTGTAGTTTCTTTGAAGACAAAGAGCTTTCATATTTGTTTTAACATAACTCTCAATACCTGGCTTCAACACCTTGCATATGGTAGGCCAGCAAAAATGATTTTTGATGAAATAAATGAATGAACCTACAAATCTCTAGCTTCACCTAATCTATAGTTCTACAATCCATTTTCTTCAATAGATCCAGGGTCCTACTAATGTGGGTCCTTCTTCCTATGGTGTAGTTTACACCCCAAACACGTTGTGTCAGTTGTTTTTGTGGGCCACTGTGGCCAACAAATCCATCACTTCTCAATCTACAGGTAATGATCCCAAATCATTGCCCCCAATCATGCTGGGCCGGTCCTCAGGCAACAGACAGCCCATCACTAAGACCATACTAGAAACCTTTCCAGCTTGTTGTATCCTGCTCCTGACAAAACTTTCACTTATACCTCTTCCATTGTAAATTCTTCAAGGTCAGGGATTGTTTTTACTTTTCTTTATATCCTGAGAAATTAGTACAGTCCCCAGGACCCAAGAATAGGAACAATACCTCTGATTTCATTGGTGTTAGTAAGAAGAAACTCACTTTGCCAACAGCCTTGAAGAGCTGCCCAAAATACTGCATATAGTTAAGTGACTTATCTAAGATAATAAATTAGCAAGTATGTCCAAGGTAGATGAACCCCAGTCTTTCCTGATCTGAGGCCAGTTCTGCCCCATACGATCTCTGTGTGGCATATAGTAAGAATTTAATAATTGTTTGTTGATTCACTGACAAACAAATTTATACCAATTTATATGCATATTTATCCAGCACCAACCAGTGAGATACATTCAATTTGATGTCATCACATCTAGACTATAAGCTCCATGCAATTCATTTTGTTATATACTATACTCCTCTCCCCACCTTCACTGGTCCAGTGTTCCCAACCTTAGAAATACTCATATGCTTGTTGACTGACAATCTACCGTGTAAAAAACAGACTAAGTTTGTTTGGGGGCACACTCAAACCTTAGGCCCTGGGGGAACCCTGAATCTGAAACTGAATTAAAAAGCAACGCTAATTTTTTTTCTTTGTAACAAGTACAAGCAATATCTCCCCCACCACACAAGGGGCCTGCCTGTCATTGTAATAGGGAGAATAGGGACCTGCCAGAAGTAGAGGTGAAGAAAGAGCATGCTTGTGCTGTGCACAGAAGATCCCCTAGAGATACTCCCTGGCTCCCTGCAGTCCTAGTACTGGGGTGAGTGGTGGTAGTTGATTGATCCATCAGTAACACCAGATATTAAATCAAGTCAGGTAATGGGAATAATGATGATAACTTACATTTAAAAAACACTTTAACATTTACAAAGCATTCTTCCTACAACAATCCTATATGGAGAATTAGTATGGAAATTAACTATGTGCCCTCTTGTGCAGGAAATCCTTGTGTGTAGGCATTATTTTTTTCACTGTATTTCTATACGTAGCATTTGGCACATAGTAGTTGATTAATATATTCTTGTTTGGTTGAACCACTTAGTTGTTGGTCTCTCTCCCTCCTTCCCAAATTCTCAAGTCTAGACTTCTCCTCTTACATATCTCTCTTTATAGATTGTAAGCTTCTTGAGGGCAGGAACTTGTTTTGTTTTGTCTCTGTATTTCCAGAATCTACCACAGTGGCTTCCACAATGGTAAACCCTCGCACGCTTGCTGATTGACTATTTGTACATAGTAGCGGCTTAATAAATGATTATTGGACAGAATTAGACTGGATCCTCATTTTAAAGTTATTGTTGTCAAGTCATTTTCAGTCATGTCCGACTCTTTGTTTTATCCACTGTATCACACCAGCTCTCTCTGCTTAGGTACCATGGGAAGACTGATTGTGTAGCTCTTGGATCAAACAGGCCCATACTTGGGGATTTAGGGAAAGAAAGTGTTTTATTTATGAAAGCTAGCGGAGTTTGCACTAGGGAGAAACAAGTTAAAATTGAAAGCGTTAGAGCAACTATAGAAGCTGCGGCCTTTGGTCCTAGACCTCCTACCAGCTCTGCTACCTGTTTATTGTATGATCTTTAACTCTTTGCTTCTTAACTTACTTATCATGAAGACAAGGGGACTGGACTAGACCAAGGGTTCTAATTCTTTTGTGCCCTAGATCCCTCTGTTAGTCTGGTGAAGTTTATGGAGACTCTTTCTCAGAATATTTTTTAAATAACTGAAGAAAATGCTCAATTTCAGTTAGAAGTTAATGAAAATGGGGGTAGCTAGGTGGCACAGTGAGTAGAGCACCAGCCCTGGAGTCAGGAGGATATGAGTTCAAATCCAGCCTCAGACATTTGACACATGTGCTAGCTGTGTGACCTTGGGCAAGTCACTTAACCCCAATTGCCCTACTAAAAACAAACAAAAAAAACCCCAGAAGTTAATGAAAATAAAGATAATTTTTCCCATGTAAGTTCACAGACCTTTTATAATCTCTCCACAGTCATTGGGGGTGCAGTTTGTGGACCGCAGATTACAAACCCCAGGACTAGGCGATGGGGAGGGGTCGGGTGTAGGAGGTTGGCATTCAGAGTTCTCTGTGTTTATCCACAGGTGTGACTCCTCCTGTCTATAAACAGTATACAACCTGCGCCACAGAACTTATTAGAGATCTAGAGCTCAAAGAGGCCTTGAAGGCCATTGAATCCAACTCCCACTTTTTATAGATGAGCAAACAGAAACACAGGGAAGTTAAAAATTTGCCCAGGGTTACAGCTAATAAAGGCCTGAAGCAGGATTTGAACAGAAGTCTTTCTGACCTAGAGGTAAGCTAGGTGGTACAATGGATAGAACACCAGGCCTAGAGGAAGACCTAAGTTCAAATCTGATCTCAGACACTTACTAGCTGCATGACTCTGGACAACAGTTAACCCTATTTGCCTCAGTCTCCTCATGTGTAAAATGAGCTGGAGAAGGAAATGGCAAACCCCTCCAGTATCTTTGCCAAGAAAGCCCCAAATGGGGTCACGAAAAGTTGTACCTGACTGAGATGACTCAACTGTCTGACTCCAAATCCAGTGCCCCATTCACTAGGCAACATTGCCTCTGGGTAAGTAGAACAAGGAAAAGAACCAAATCTGCAAGTAATGATGAGAGCTCTGGCCAGATCTGGCTAGGAATTGCTCACCTAAGTTCTATCCGTGGAATTGATTTCCAATTTCTTAATCTTAGACAATAATACTAGATGAGCTTCAGATAATACATGATATGCTGCCTCAGGAAAACACTTTCTCATCTGCCCACCCCACCCCAGCACCCTCAATCTCAGGACTTGGGAATATTTGTCCTGCCAAAACAGACTTCACCCTTGCCACCTCTCCACAGTTCTTTCCTGCCAAACTCCTAAATCCCCCCTCCCTCTCAAGCCACATTGTTCCTAATGTCTCCTGGTAGTCCTAGAATCCAGTTCTTGAAAATGCTTTTGCCTCCGTTTTTCTAAATGCCGTTTTGGGAGAGAATGCCCCCATCTATATTTAACTGCCTCCCAGGGACCTGTAGGGTAAATGTCAGGCTCCCTCACATACTGGGAACCAGAAAGATATTTTTTTTTTGTTTTGGCCAGGGAAAGGTTACATTTTCAGCAGCATTACCCTCATTCATCTTCTGGCAAGTGCAAAGGGAGGATTATGAGCAGGATTCCATAAAGTCATGCAAAATTAATTAGCTATGATTTCACTGCTGAGCTGCCAGGTAAATTTCACAGTCTAACCATGCTGCGTTATGTGCATAAACATGGCAATAAGGTGTTATTTGCAATCTTAATATTCTATCATCCTCTATGGACCAGGAAGGAGACGAATTAGGAAAGGCCCTAGAAGTCAGGGCTTGGTTTGGAATTTGAATGTACTCAGATGTGGTAATTGTATGACAAATGGCCGAAGAAATCCCATTGGTTTTCCAGAATTCTGATTATTCCCAGCCTCATTTCCCCTTCCTGCCTTTCCTAAGAAGTGCACCAGCTACTCACCACCAAACCTAGGTCACTTTTCAAGGTCAAAATTATCCTATAGCTCCACAAGCAATGGATTGAGTCAGTTGACATAAACCTTTTTAAGACAGCACAACATTTCAAGGTTGCAGCAGGTTAAAAGCGTACACAGACTCATGCACACACCTGTGCTCAAACCTGCTGAGTTTCCCTGATAATAAGCTCACCTGATAACACTGTGAATGGACAGAAATCTCTAGAGCCCCACTCAGAACACAACCTTTCCCAATTAATGACCTGCATTATTCTACCTCAAAAGATTTTGCTATTCGACATTCATCAAAATATCAATGCCATGTCATTTATCTCTAATTCTCTAAATGGGGGGAAAACCAGCGAAATTTCATAATTAGCCTAAATGATTAATAAGATGCACTATTCCCCAACCATTCTACCACTGTTGTGTCTATAAATTAACTTTGACAGCCTTAGAAAATATCCTTAGGTTGGCTTGGAAAGGCTCCCAGTAACCCTGAGGCACCCTTCCAGACACCTAAACACATCCCCTCACCCCCAGAACTGGGAGTACTGTTCCTGCTTCACTACACATGGGAGATGGATCACATCTACCCATTCGTTTTGCTTGACCATGCATATATATTACAAAGATTTTTTTAATCAAGGGAGGGGCAAATGGGAGGGACAAAAATAAATGTTTAATAGTTGAAAAAATAGTTAAAAATACAAAAAAGATCACTGCTACCCACCACACCTGTGCAAATCCACCTTCAATAAAATCTCAACACACATGACTATGGAAGGTTTTCCTTTGCAAGAGCACCTTGTCCAGACCAGACAACAGGACCTTGGTTTCCTTTCCCCTTATAGGGCAATCTCATCTTCTTATTTCTGATTCACGACACTCCATGTCACATCTTAGTGCTTTTGTATCAGCCATCCCCTCTGCCTGGAACACACTCTCCCACTGCCTCTGCTTCTTGAAATTAGCGATTTCCTTCAAGACTCAAAAGCTACCATCTAGAAGGCAGCTTGCATTCACCTTGTATCTATTTTGTATTTGCCTCTATATGTGCATGTTTTCTCCCTCCTCCCCCCACCCCTGTAAGACAGAAGCTCCTTGAGGACAGGAATCATTTCACTTTTGTCTTTGAAGCTATAGGCTTTCAGAGCAGGGGTTCTTGATCTGAGGTCTATGAACATTTTTCCTTGATAACTAGATTTAAATATCATTTTTGTTCCTTTGCAATTCTACATATTTTATGCTTCTAAAGATATTATTCTGAGGAGAGCTCCATAGGCTTCATTAGACCCTGCCAAAGGGATCCAGAACACAGAGAAAGGTAAAGAACCCGTTTTCTGAAGCAATATTTGGCACATAGTAGGTTTGGAGCACCTAGGTGGCACAGTGGACAGAGTGGCAAGTCTGAAGTTAAGAAGACTCATCTTCCTGATTTCGAATCTGGCCTCAGACACTTATTAGTTGTGCAACTCTGGGCAAGTCATCTAACCCTGCTTGCCTCAGTTTTCTCATATGTAATATAAGCTGGAGAAGGAAATGGCAAACCACTCCATTATCTTTGCCAAGAACACCCCAAATGGGGTGACAAAGAGTAGGACATGACTAAAGCAACTGAACAACAGATATTCAATAAAAGTTTGCTCCATGGTTTATTGATAGATTGTTAGACCTATCAATGGTGAAAAACCAGGATTATCCCAACTGTGTATCCAAGGGGTATCTATCCTGCTGAAATGTCAGTGAGTCACTCAAATGTATGGAGCATGAATTAAAATGAAAAGAAACAAGGCATAAAGATAAATTAGAAAAACATTACAATAATCCAGTTGAGAGGTGACACCTATGTGAGCAGAAAGGAGATAGATATGAGAGATGATATCAGGTAGAAATGACAAGATTTGGCAGCTACTGAGATATGTGAGGTGAGGAATTGAGAATAATGGCCATCCAGACCTCTGGAGAACTCCACAGGAATTCACATTATCCAGGCCTCATGGGTAAGCATGGCTGCCTCTCCCACATGCTTCTCCTAAGACACTATTAATGTCTCCGGGAACAATCCCTCATCACTTTCTGGATCCCTTCAAAAAAAAGAAAGAAGGAGAAAAGCTTTGAGGCAGCTAGGTAGCAAAATATATAGAGTACTGGACCTTGAGTCAGAGAAACCTGAGTTCAAATCTGACCTCAGACACTCTATAGATGTGTGACCCTAGGCTAGCCACTTAACCTTTGCCTGCCTCGGTTTCTTCATCTGTAAAGTGAGGACAATAATAGCACCTACCTCCCAGGGTTGGGAGAATCTAATGGGATAGTATTTATGAAGTGCTTTGAAAACTTTAAAGCCCTACATAAATGCTAGCAGTTCTTGTTATCATTATCATTATCATTATTATGAAAAGGTCAAGAGCCCAAGTCCTCAATGAAGATCCCCCATGTAGGTTGGTAAAAATCGTTGCTCTTTGCAAGTGTCTGACATCAATTTCTCCAATCAATCAATAAATCAACACATATGTATTAAGTACTTAGAGAGACAAGTATTCTACTAAACACAGGGGACATAAAGACACAGGTGAAGCAGTCTCTGCCCTCAAGGAACTTATGTTCTAACAGGAGAGATTTCATGAACATATATAGCTTTATAAAAAAAACATATACAAATATAAGGTCACCTAGAAGAAGAAGGTCCTAACAGTTGGGGTAACCAGAAAAGGCCTCATGCAATTGGTAGAGCTTGAGTTTAGTCTTGAAGGACATCAAGAATTTCAGGAGGCAGAGATATGGTAGGAGAGGATTCCTGGAAAGGGGAAGAGCCAACGCAAAGCATGGAGGTGGCAGATGGCTCATCATTTGTAAGATATGCAAATAGGCCAGTATGGCTGCATCATAGAGAGCTTGGAAGGGAGCAATGGGGAAGTATATTGGAAAGGCAGGAGGGTCCATGTGGTGAAGATTGTTACATGACAAACAGGCATTTATATTGGATCACAGAGGTAATCAGGACTGCCTAGAGATTGTAGAAGAAAAGGGTAAACTCATCAGACCTACATTTTAAGGAAGTAACTTCAGTAGCTGTGGGGAAGATAGATCAGAGTGGGAAGAGACTTGAAGCATTTAAACCTATGGGAGGCCAGGCAGGAGGTAGCAAGGGCCTGAACTACAGTGGTGGCTGAGTGAGTGCAGAGAAATGATCATATCTGAAAAATGTCATGGGGTCAGAACCAATGAGATTTGGCAAATGAAAAATAGAAACAATAATACTTGTGACACTTATTCCTTAGGGTTGTTGTGAGGAAAAAACCATGGAAACTGAAAAGTACTGCATAAATGTGAGTTATTGCTATTATGAACCTTGAATAAGAGACTTTCAAAGATGGTATTTTGATATCCAAAGAAGGTAGAAATAACTACTTAGGCAAGAGACAAGCTATGGGGGGGGGAAGGAGGAAGGGAGGGGGGAGAGAGAGAGACAGAGAGAGACAGAGAGAGAGAGAGAGAGAGAGAGAGAAGCATAATTACTTGCTATGTAGAAACTTTTTTTTAAATAGATGATACTCCAAGCAAAATTATAATTTTTTAAGTCATTAAGGTTAGAACTCACAGAAAATATATTGCCCAGTTCAACCCTTTTATTTTACAGATACCACAGCAGTATACGGATTCTTTGGGGCTATTTTAAGTCCTTCATGTGATTTCTGTATTGTTTATGGGCTCCTGTGAATCTTTTGTGCATCATTTTCATTTTCAGTAGGATCAACTTACTCTCCTATACCCAATAAATGCATTTTTTTATCTTAAGTGCTTCTAAATGAGCCGAGAAGCCTGTTACCCACATCTGTTGAAGACCTAAATATGAAGATTATTCTGAGATATGCCAGAGGAATCTCTAGATTGGGGTGATATAAAGCCATAGAAGAGGAATTTATTAAATATCCTAGCCCAATATTGAAGAGTAGAGTAAAATATAGCCTTTAAAGACTCTCCCCAAATAAGTTACCTCCCACGGATTTGTTATGATCATACAAGTTTTCTTGATACAATTAGCCATAGACCATCAAAATCAATTAACATATCAAATGCGAAAGTATTTATTTGTTCAATGGTAACTGCCACAGAGTATGGCCTTGAAACAACCAACAAAAGGTGGGTTCCTTCTTGACAGAGAGATTCCATAGATACTCCCCTTTTGTAGGCGACATCATACTTTTATCTTTCCTTCACACATATACACACCCATGTCCAATTAGTTGCAAAGGCTTGTCAATCCTACCTCCATTATAGGTCTCTTAACCATCCCCTTCGCTCCACATGCATAACCTCTATCTAATTCAGGTTCTTATCACTTTTCACCTGAACTATAACTATAGCCTCTTAATTGGTCTCCCTGCATCCAGTCATCTCCAATCCATCCTACATACAGCTGCTAAATTGATATTCCTATGTGATCATGTCACTTCCTGCTCATCAAGTCCCCATGGTTCTCTATTTTTCTCTAAGAGAAAATACAAAAATCTCCAACCTGGAATTTGAAGTCTTCCACAATATGGTTACCCCCTATCATTCCAGTCCTTCACAGACTCATCATTATAGTCAAAATAGTTTGCTAATTATTTCCTATACATATATGTTCCCTATATGTCCCTATACATATATATTCCCTATGATATTCCATTTGCCACTTCTGTGCTTTGTATAGGTGGTCCTTCATGTCTGTAATGTTCTCTGTCATCATTTCTGCCTCTTAATATACCAGTAAAGCACAACTCAGATGCTAAATGCTAGATGAGATATGAGGTCTTCCCAGATTTTAGCAGTTGTTAGCATTTTCCTTCCCTCTTGAAATAACTTTGTATATGCAAGTTGTCCTTCTCCCCCACCCCCATTGGAATGTAAGCTCCTTGAAGGGAAAAACTATTAGGTATTTGTTTACTTTGTATCCCCTAAAATTGGCACAATTTGTTACTTCTACCTTCCTTGGATATTAAAATACCATCTTTGAGGGAATGGGTGGTGATACAGTCTTTACCTGAAGGATGAAATAGAAACTTCTGTTTGTCATTTAATGCTCCTCACAACTTGGCCCTTTCCTTCTTATGCTTGTTTGAGGACCCAGAGTTACTCAGAACAGTATATCAAATGAGATAACATATGCAGCAATTTGCAAATTTTAAATATAGAAATGTTAATAGTGATGATAAAGAGGAAGAAGATGATACCAACTTTACAAATGATAAACCTGACACCCAGTATAGCTAAGTAATTTGTCCATGATTATATGGTTAATCAAAAGTCAGGATTCCAATCCAGTAATGTACTCAAAATCCATCATTCTTCCCAGATATATCAAGCCTGTACTTCCCTTACTTTACCTGTTCTCTTACATTTTTAAGTGCCCTACCTACAGTAGATTTTCAATACATACATAAGACATTAGCTGACCAGAGTTGAATGCACCATTACATCTCAGACTGAAAAACCCTTTAGGCACAAAAAGATACTAATCTCTAATGATGGCATTTCAGGCCCACATGACAAGCAGCGGAAAGATATTTTGGGATAGCAACAAAGGCAGTGAGACTGGCCCCACCATGGCTCTAATCATGTAACATAGGAAGCCACACACAATATTCTGTTTATTTCAAAACACTGTGACACTTCTGCCCTCCCAAAAAGGTTTTGACTTTTAGAGGTCATGAGTAAGATGGCTCATGCTGTCTCACACACACTGCCCACAGAACCAGTTGGTAACAGCTAACTTTGTCTCCAAACATACTTTTTTATAGAGCTAGACCTTCTCTGTGTGTATAGGTATGTATATATGAATGTATATTCATGTGCACACACACACAAACATACACAAACACATACACAGACATAGCCCAGTTCTATAAAGTACCTGTCTCCATCTCCTAAGAAATTCCCTTACCGTCTGACTCTGAAGCAAAACCTCACAAAAAGATCAAATAAAGGCATCAAAGAAACACTTCCACTAAAAAATAAATGAGGAAAGGAGAGAAGAGGGGAGGGGAGAACAGGGAGGAGAGTTGAGGAGAGGAAAAGAGAGTTGAGGAGAGGAAAGAATAACAGATTTGACGAGAAGAGAGGAGAGGAAGAGACGAGATGAGATGAGATGAGGAGAGGGGAGCAGAGGGGAAGGGAGAAGAGCGGAGGGGAGAGGAGGAGAGAGGAGAGGAGAGGAAATCCTGATTTTATTTATTGAGACTTTTTCCCCCTCTCCATAGAACACTATTCAAAAAGTCACCTAGCACCCAGGGGTCAATGGTTCTTTAAGATGTGCTTTCTATTTCCCAGACATGGTATGATAATGACTCTTACAAGTTCTTATATTTTGCTTGAATAGCTAAAATTAAAATGACAGCTACTCTCAGTCCCTGGCCTTTTCAAAATTTGAATCCAGTTTTGTGTTGATATTTTTTTTCCTTCCACAACTTAGGAACACTGACTGTCTTAGATTCCAAATGGTCTGTATTTTCTGGGAAGTAAAGACTAGAAAGTTCTTGTGCTTTTTCCCTTGAGATGAATTATAGCAGGCCAAACATACCTCCTGTTTTAGCATCCTCCTTCATGAAGCAATCAATAAGCATTTATTAAATGACTACTATGTTCTAGGTACTGGGGATACAAAGACAAAAGTAAAATACATTCAACAGCTAAGATACTATGTAGGTATGTACATATACACCTACATGCAGATATATATGCAAATTATCTGTATGGGTATATACATGCGTATTATATCTACATGCATGTGTATTGTATATACACACACATGACTAATGTATGCTCAGCTCAATCAAATGCCTGTCTCTACTTCCTAGGAAATTCTCTTTGGAGATGTCTATGAAACATAGGTAAGTAGGTAGGTAGATAGATAGAGAGATAGAGAGATAAAGAGATAGAGAGATAATTGGTTTCCTTTGTAATCTTATGTATTTGATTTTATGCATTAAAAACCATATGTACACATGTATATATGGATTTGTATGCATATATACATTTAAGATATGTATATGTAATATATAACATATATTGTGTGCATGTGTGTACATTCGTTCTTACGCACCAACTATGGACGGAAATGCCTTTTGCTCTGAGGGAGAAAGGAAAACAACCTTCCCAGAGCAGAACGACCAAGGACAGCTCCTATCCTCTCTCCCCACTCCCTGTTCCTCCACATTTGAGTTGCAAGCCCTATTCTCCAATGTAGTCTTGGGGAAAATTCTTTTTGTTACTCCTCTGGTTCTCAACCCAGGTTTCCCTACCGGATCATGGTTCAAAAATTATGTTACTTTGAGCAGGGTTGCAGAGGCCTCTTGCAGAATTACAGGGAGCACCCTCACAGGACAGATGATACTCTTAGCCCTGCGGTAAAAGAAAGAGGCCAGATAGGGGCAGAAACCTCTTATATTCTTGACAAACAACATATTTTCCAGACTAGTCTGAATTCTTTACAGCTTCCCCCCACACACCCTTTGGTCAAGAATTTCAAGGCCAGCCAGACATTTCCTCTAGCTACTCTTTCCAGAAGTTCAGGTGATTTGTTTTGTTTTAAAGGAGGCCAAACCCAACTGAAGGAGGTGCTTTTCCTCTACCTCATTCAAGGAAAGGTCAAAAGTTCAGGGCATCTCTCACATTCTAGGAACCACTTTGCTCATCTCTTTTTTATCTCACTTCTTGGAGAACGAATTCAACCCCCATTTCCTCAGGAAACATATGCCTCTAAGATCCTTCTCTCTTTTATGGCCTAGGGAGGGCTGACTGTATTCTATGGAAATAAAAAATTATAGGTTTGTTCTCTCAGTTTGCACACAGTCAACAAGAAACAGCTAAAGGTTTAGTAAATGGCTCCATAAAACCATGCTTTGTGGTGGAGTGAAAACCAAAGAGCCTATCAGTTTATCTTCTTCCAGGAGTCAAGCCTTGGGATTGATTGTTCAAACAGAGCTTTTCAGAAATGTCAGAAACAATCACTTAGGAGATGGAATGACTCAGAAGATAAGCCATGCTCTATTAGGAAACCTTTCACCCACAGGACAAGTTCAAATCCAGCCAGCGGGTAACCTAGTCATTATCATGAATGAGTTTTTAGAAGAAATTCACTTGACACAATGATTTTCATCCCAATCTTGTTTCCCCTGAGGAAGAAGCAGCCAAAACATCAAAAGTATAGATCTAGTAGAAAATTGACTCTTCAGATAGATTTTTACAAGGACAAAATTTCTTTCTTTGATGGAATTCATCTTCAATAGATTGATCAATTAATTAGTAAATAAATGTGTCTTAAGCACATCCTGTGTGTTCAACCTGGAATGCTCTCCCTCCTCCTCTCCACCTCTTAGAATCTCTATCATCCTTCAAACTCACTTCAGGTGCCACCTCTTACATAAGGACTTCCCTATTCCCCCCACCCCTACCTTCCACAGTTGCCAATAGCCCTCACTGCCAAATCACTTCCTCTTTATCCTCTATATATTTTGCATTTACTTATATGTGTTCAATACCTAAAGACAGGTATTATTAACCTTTTCTGTGTCATGGACCACTTTGGGGAGCTGTTGAAGCCTGTAGACCCCTTCTCAGAATAATGTCTTTAAATGAGCAAAATCAAACACATAAGATTACAAAAGAAACTAATTATCTCAATAATTGATAGTATTTATATAATGCTTTAAGGTTTGCAAAGCACTTTATGAATGTTGTCTTACTTTATCCACCTAAGAACCCAGGGAGGTAGGTACTATTATTATCCCCATTTTACAAATGGGGAAACTGAAGCAGTCAAGTGACTTGTCCAAGGTCACACAGCTAGGAAGTGTCTGAGGCTGGATTTGAACCCAAGTCTTCCTGACTCCAGGTCTACTGCTGTATCTACTACACTGATCTACATTGAAATCTAAGGGAGTGGGTGCTATTTTCCTTTCCCACATAGGTCATGCATGTCCACATGATTCTATCTAGATGTTCTTACAAGTAGACAAGAATCATTATCTCCAGAGTCTCCTCCCCCAACTTTTCTCCAGGGAAAAATTTGATTACTGCCAGGAGACAAAGTAGGAGGTTGGGGCTCTTCACAAAGAGAGGAGGTATTGGGCTAGAGCGATCTCTATCAGCTCCCTTAAAATTATCAGTCTTAGAGAAATAAGTTTTAGGTTCAAGCTAAGCTCCTGATCACTACTCCTTAATAAGAAACAAGAGTCTCAAGTTATATATTCAAGGCTCGACCTAAATACCAATTCCACAATGACCACATATAGCAAATAGCAAATAAATCCAATTATTCAAGTCAAAAGCAAAATAGAAATCAAAAAAGTGTACATACGAGAATATATACCAAACTACACAATTTGAGTGACGTTTCCCATTAGGAGTGAGATTGCTTAGATAATAGAGAGTCCCCAATCTCACCCTCTAGTGCAGCAGGCTGGGAATAAAGACATCAAAGTCTACATGTCAACTTCCTAGAGTCTTTCTTCCTCTTCAGCAACCTGAAGAGATATTGAAATGGTATATCTTTTCTCTTGAAGTTTGAAGTGAGAAGAACCTGGCTCTCTTCTTTCCAGCTCTCATCAACTCCTCCTTTAGAAAGAGGTAGAGCATTGATCTCTACTAAGGAGAAGAAAAATCCATACAATTGGCTCTTTGAGCCAAGAGTTACAGAAATAAAAGGGAGCCATCTCCAGCCATCCTGATCAATATCTTGACCCTGGACCCAGGTGGCTCTAGAGGAGAAAGTGAGGCTGATGATTTTGGACAACTCTCACTTAATTAATCCAATTAACTTGCAAGTCATGGCGTCACCTTCCTGATGTCATGGTCCTCTTCGAAAATGAATGACAAACAAAAACAGTAATAAAGACAGATTTTTTTTCTTCCCTCTAAGATCACAGACACCCTTCCCGCCTCACAAAAACACCCATCAACACAGATCCTTGGGGATCTGTGGATCTCATACTAAAAACCTTAACTTACTACAACATAAGCTCCTTGGGGGCAAGAATTGCTTTGTTCTTGTATTTGTATCCACCATGCCTAACTGTGCTTGGAATATAGCAAACGCTTCCTATAATGAGTGACCTTACATGTACAGTCTTTAAAAAAAATCAAACAAATAAAGAAATTGTATAATAGGAAGAGAAAAGGGCTGGCAAAAAATGATGGCAAGTGTACATCCAGAATGCACCCTTGGGTACCCTCACAGTGTCAGGTATAAGTGAGCACAGTTTCTAAAACATTCCATCAAATGAAGAATTCATAGGTGAACAAAGACAAGAGTCACACAAGAGGGGCAGGCAGGAATGGACCATGATCTTCATTTTTGGAGGGAACTCTAGAACTAATTAGATCACAGAATTATTTGAGCATTAAAATTTTGCATTGAATATAGTTCAACATGTACTAATTTGTCTGCAGTAAATAAACACATAGAGGGGGCGGAGCCAAGATGGCGGCTGGTAAGCATGGACTACAGTGAGCTCCGTACCCGAGTCCCTCCAAAAACCTATAAAAAATGGCTCTGAACCAATTCTAGAATGGCAGAACTCACAGAACAGCAGAGGGAAGCAGGGCTCCAGCCCAGGACAGCCTGGATGGTCTCTGGGTGAGGTCTATTCCACACGGAGCTGGGAGCTGGGAACGGAGTGGAGCAGAGCCCAGCCTGAGCGGCGTGGACCATCCAGAACAGAAGCCGGGCGGAGGGGGCCCTAGCGCCCTGAATATGTGAGCTGCGGCAGTTACCAGACCCCTCGACCCACAAACACCAAAGACTGCAGAGAAGGTTAGTGGGAAAAGCTGCGGGAGTGGAAGGAGTTCGAGGTTCGGCTTCCAGCCCCGGGGGCAGTGGAGGTGGGGCAGCTACAGCTGTTGTTACTTCCGGCTCCAGGCCCACCTGGTGGGAGGAATTAAGTGGCGGATCAGAGCAGGAGTGCAACAGCCTGCTGAAGATCTAAGCCCAGTCTGGACTGGGGGTTCTGGGGGAAGGAGTAGTGCAGGTCTGACAGAGCTGGCACCTCCCCCCCAAACGTGGAACATAGAACTCGTTAGTCTACAAGCAGTCATACCCCACTGAAAAACTCAAGGGTCAAGTTAGTTGGTTGGGAATATGGCCAGGCAGCGAAAACGCGCCCAGATTCAGTCTCAGACTTTGGATTCTTTCTTTGGTGACAAAGAAGACCAAAACATACAGCCTAAAGAAGACAACAAAGTCATAGAGCCTACAACAAAAGCCTCCAAGAAAAACATGAACTGGCCCCAGGCCATAGAAGAACTCAAAAAGGATTTGGAAAAGCAAGTTAGAGAAGTAGAGGAAAAATTGGGAAGAGAAATGAGAAGGATGCGAGAAAACCATGAAAAACAAGTCAATGACTTGCTAAAGGAGACCCAAAAAAATACTGAAAAATACACTGAAGAAAACAACACCTTAAAAACAGACTAACTCAAATGGCAAAAGAGCTCCAAAAAGCCAATGAGGAGAAGAATGCCTTGAAAGGCAGAATTAGCCAAATGGAAAAGGAGGTCCAAAAGACCACTGAAGAAAATACTACTTTAAAAATGAGATTGGAGCAAGTGGAAGCTAGTGACTTTATGAGAAATCAGGATATTATAAAACAGAACCAAAGGAATGAAAAAATGGAAGACAATGTGAAATATCTCCTTGGAAAAACCACTGACCTGGAAAATAGATCCAGGAGAGATAATTTAAAAATTATTGGACTACCTGAAAGCCATGATCAAAAAAAGAGCCTAGATACCATCTTTCAAGAAATTATCAAGGATAACTGCCCTGATATTCTAGAGCCACAGGGCAAAATAGAAATTGAAAAAATCCATCGATCGCCTCCTCAAATAGATCCCAAAAAGAAATCTCCTAGGAATATTGTTGCCAAATTCCAGAGCTCCCAGATCAAGGAGAAAATACTGCAAGCAGCCAGAAAGAAACAATTTGAGTATTGTGGAAACCCAATCAGAATAACCCAAGATCTGGCAGCTTCTACATTAAGAGATCGAAGGGCTTGGAATGCGATATTCCGGAGGTCAATGGAGCTAGGATTAAAACCTAGAATCACCTACCCAGCAAAACTGAGTATCATGTTCCAAGGCAAAATATGGATTTTCAATAAAATAGAGGACTTTCAAGCTTTCTCAGTGAAAAGACCAGAACTGAATAGAAAATTTGACTTTCAAACACAAGAATCAAGAGAAGCATGAAAAGGTAATCAAGAAACGGAAATTGCAAGGGACTTACTAAAGTTGAACTGTTTTGTTTACATTCCTACATGGAAAGATGATGTGTATGATTCATGAGACCTCAGTATTAGGGTAGTTGAAGGGAATATGCATATATATGTTTATGTATATATATATAAGTGAATGTGTATGTATGTATATATCTATGTGTATATGTATGTATGTGTATGTATGTGTACATATATATGTGTGTTTTCATATATATATATATATATATATATATATATATATATATATATAAGAGAGAGAGCAGACACAGGGTGAGTTGAAGATGAAGGGAAGATATCTAAAAGAAATAAAATGAAATTAAGGGATGAGAGAGCAACATACTGAGAGAGGGAGATAGGGAGAGATAGAATGGGGTGGATTATCTCACATAAAGGTGGCAAGAGGAAGCAGTTCTATGGGAGGAGGGGAGAGGGCAGGTGAGGGTGGAATGAGTGAACCTTGCTCTCATCAGATTTGGCCTGAGGGGGAATACCATACATACTCAGTTGGGTGTCTTACCCCACAGGAAAGAAGAGGGAGGAAGATAAAAAAAAAATAAAAGGTGGGGGGATGAGGGAGGGAAGGGCAGATGGGGGTGGAGGTAATCAAAACAAACACTTTGGAAAGGGGACAGGGTCAAGGGAGAAAATTCAATAAAGCGGGATGGGTTGGGAAGGAGCAAAATGTAGTTAGCCTTTCACAACATGAGTATTGTGGAAGGGTTATACATAATGATACATGTGTGGCCTAGGTTGAATTGCTCGGCTTCTTAGGGAGGGTGGGTGGGAAGGGAAGAGGGGAGAGAATTTGGAACTCCAAGTTTTAAAATCAGATGTTCAAAAACAAAAAAAGTTTTTGTATGCAACTAAAAAATAAGATACACAGGCAATGGGGCGTAGAAATTTATCTTGCCCTACAAGAAAGGAAGGGAAAAGGGGATGAGAGGGGAGGGGGGTGTTAAATAAGTAAATTTAAATTTAAAAAAAAAAAAACAAAAAAAAAAAGAAAAGATACCAACCTGCATTGGTAGAGAGATTTTCCTCACATGGGAATTCCCTATTTCAATGAAACCATAGGACCATTGGATTATAATAAACTCCTTAAGTATAAAAAAAAAAAACACATAGAATACATTTATTTTTTTTATTGTCCTAACAATAAAAAAATTAACTTATTTGCTATGTATATGTTTTAATATGTTTTTTACTTTATTTATTTATTTTATTTAATGTATTTAGTTTTCAGCATTGATTTTCACAAGAGTTTGAATTACAAATTTTCTCTCCATTTCTACCCTCCCACCCACTCCAAGGTGGCATATATTCTGGTTGCCCTGTTCCCCAGTCAGCCCTCCCTTCTGTCACTCCACTCCCCTCCCATCCCCTTTTCTCTTCCTTTCTTGTAGGGCAAAATAAATTTCTATGCCCCACTGCCTGTGTATCTTATTTCCTAGTTGCATGCAAAAACTTTTTTTTTGTTTTTGAACATCTGTTTTTAAGACTTTGAGTTCCAAATTCTCTCCCCTCTTCCCTTCCTACCCACCCTCCCTAAGAAGGCAAGCAATTCAACATAGGCCACATGCATGTCATTATGTAAAACCCTTCCATAATATTCATGTTGTGAAACATTAACTATAGTTTACTCCTTCCTATCCTATCCTCCTTTATTCAATTTTCACCCTTGACCCTGTCCCTTTTCGAAAGTGTTTGTTTTTGATTACCTCCTCCCCCTATCTGCCCTCCCTTCTATCAACCCCCCTTTTTTATCTTCTTCCTCCTTGTTTCCTGCAGGGTAAGATACCCAATTGAGTGTGTATGGTATTCCCTCCTCAGGTCAAATCCGAAGAGAGCAAGATTCACTCATTCCCCCTCACCTGCCCCCTCTTCCCTTCCTACAGAATTGCTTTTTTTGCCACTTTTATGCAAGATAATTTACCCCATTCTATCTCTCCCTTTCTCCCTCTCTCAATATATTCCTCTCTCATCCCTTAATTTGATTTTATTTTTGTAGATATCATCCCTTCATATTCAACTCACCCTGTGCCCTCTGTCTATATATATATATACATATATATGTATGTATGTATATATGTGTGTATATATATATATATATATGTATATATATGTATGTATATAGGCATATTCCCTTCAGCTACCCTAATACTGAGGTCTCATGAATCATACACATCATCTTTCCATGTAAGAATGTAAACAAAACAGTTTAACTTTAGTAAGTCCCTTGTGATTTCTTTTTCTTGTTTGCCTTTTCATGCTTCTCTTGATTCTGGTATTTAAAAGTCAAATTTTCTATTCAGCTCTGGTCTTTTCACCGAGAAAACTTGAAAGTCCTCTATTATATTGAAAATCCATATTTTGCCTTGGAGCATGATACTCAGTTTTGCTGGGTAGGAGGTTCTTGGTTTTAAACCTAGCTCCATTGACCTCCAGAATATCATATTCCAAGCCCTTCGATCCCTTAATGCAGAGAGTGCTAGATCTTGGGTTATTCTGATTGGGTTTCCACAATACTCAAATTGTTTCTTTCTGGCTGCTTGCAGTATTTGCTCCTTGATCTGGGAGCTCTGGAATTTGGCAACAATATTCCTAGGAGTTTACTTCTTGGGATCTATTTGAGGAGGCGATCTGTGGAATTTTTCAATTTCTATTTTACCCTGTGGCTCTAGAATATCAGGGCAGTTATCCTTGATAATTTCTTGAAAGATGGTATCTAGGCTCTTTTTTTGATCATGGCTTTCAGGTAGTCCAATAATTTTTAAATTATCTCTCCTGGATCTATTTTCCAGATCAGTGGTTTTTCAATGAGATATTTCACATTGTCTTCCACTTTTTCATTCCTTTGGTTCTATTTTATAATATCTTGATTTCTCATAAAATCACTAGCTTCCACTTGCTCCAATCTAATTTTTAAGGTAGTATTTTCTTCAATGGTCTTTTGGACCTCCTTTTCCATTTAGGTAATTCTGCCTTTCAAGGCATTCTTCTCCTCGTTGGCTTTTTGGAGCTCTTTTGCCGTTTGAGTTAGTCTATTTTTAAGGTGTTGTTTTCTTCAGTATTTTTTGGGTCTCCTTTAGCAAGTCATTGACTTGTTTTTCATGGTTTTCTGGCATCATTCTCACTTCTCTTCCCAATTTTTCCTCTACTTCTCTAACTTGCTTTTCCAAATCCTTTTTGAGCTCTTCCATGGCCTGAGACCAGTTCATGCTTTTCTTGGAGGTTTTTGATGTAGATTCCTTGACTTTGTTGATTTACTCTTGCTGTATGTTTTGGTCTTCTTTGTCACCAAAGAAAGATTCCAAAGTCTGAGACTGAATCTGAGTGCATTTTCACTGCCTGTCCATGTTCCCAGCCAACTCAGTTGACCCTTGAGTTTTTTGTCAGGGTATGACTGGTTGTAGAGTAAAGAGTACTTTGTTCCAAGCTTGAGGGGATGTGCTGTTGTTTTCAGAGCTATTTCTATACAGCCAGCTCTGCCACACCAGCACTCCTCCTTCCCCAAGAACCCCCAACCTGGAATGGACTCAGATCATAAGCAGGCTCTGCACTCCTGCTCTGATCCACCACTTAATTCCTCCCACCAAGTGGGCCTGGGGCCAGAAGCAACTGCAGGCGTAGTTCTGTAGCTGCACCATCTCTGCTGCCCCGGGGTGGTGGCCAAACCATGAACTCCTTTCACTCTGTCCCCTGCAGCTTTTCCCACTAACCCTCTCTGTTGTCTTTGGTGTTTGTGGGTTGAGAAGTCTGGTAACTGCCACAGCTCACTGATTCAGGGCTCTAGGTCCCGTTCCACCTGGCTCCTGGTCTTGTTGGTCTGCGTGGCCCACGCTGGGCTCCGTTCCCCTCTGCTCCCAGCTCCGAGTGCGATAGACCTCAACCAGCAAAACTCCAGGCTGCCCTGGGCTGGAGTCCTGCTTCCCTCTGCTATTTTGTGGTTCTGCAGTTCTAGAATCTGTTCAGAGTCATTTTTTACAGGTTTTTGGAGGGACTTGGCGGGGAGCTCATGCAAGTCCCCACTTTCAAGCCACCATCTGAATACATTTATTTTTTGCTATTATCTTTTATGTGGAGATGAAACATCATGGTGCAATGGAAAGAGAGCTGGATTTGGAGTCAGAGAACCTGGCTTCTCCACATACTCACTATGTGACCTTAGATAAGTCACTTAGCTCTCTGGACCTCAGTTTCCTCAACTATAAAATTAAGGGGGTTGACTAGTTAGCCCCAAAAAATCACTTCTATCTCTAAATTTATGGTCCTAAGATCTTATAATTTACAAAATCCAACTTCATTTAAATGCATTTCTAAATTGATGGAATCTTTTTATGACTGTGCAATTTTCTTATTAATGGATTATAAGATGATAGAAAGTTATTATCACAGGGGCAGTAAATGTAATGTTATTTGATATGAAAAGAGTTCCCTAATATTTGAGAAGACATCTAAATAATGAAACAAGATTTCTGGTAGTAGAATCAAGGAGTTCAGGGGAACCACAACCAGTTTTTGATGTGACTAATCAAATCATATAAAATATTGCCACTAGTTTAGAATAGGGAGTTTTGCAAACTTCATGATAAGACAGTCAATAAAAGTTCTACTATTTGTCATTGGTAGTGTTGTTGCCTTTTTCCTTCTTTTTGAGTGGCAGTACAAACTTTCGTATTAGGAAGTGAATTTAGCCAAGTCATTTTAATGATGTAAAAACTACAGTTCTCCATATTATTTGAAAGGAAAAATAAATAAAAATAAATAAATTTATTTAGTATATATTTTATATAAATTTAATATACATTATATATATATATATATTTATTTTAAATAAATAAATAAATAATAAAACCTAGCCAAACAAGTAATATATTTAGTTAAAAATCCTTATTGTGAGTCAAATTTTTCTATCAATATTTCTCAAGCAGTTATTTCCAAATTGAAGTCCATAATTCCCCATAGTTTTCAGTAGTATTGGATTGTTGCAATGGTCTGTGAAGGCATAAGTATAAAACAGCATCAGTTATATTGTTAAATAATTAATAATAAAACATATCTTTGTATCTTAAATAATTAATAATAAAACATATCTGATTAAACAATGTCTCTCACATATGGGTAACAAATATTGCTATTTTTCATATATGTGTAGGTGGTCTTCTGATTAATAAAATAAAGTTATACTTTGACCATTTATATCCATTATGTACTGGGGATTATCACTGTGCCTTTTAAATACCCCCTCATATATTTTAGATGTCAAATTTTTGTCTGTAGTATTTACCATAAATATTTTCCCATGTCATTTTTATTTTAGTTATATTGCTTAATATTGTAAATTTTAAGTATATGTATATATGTGTATTATATATATATATATATAGTTGTTAACCATATAGCTTATCTCTAATAATACCTTTTATTTATTATTTTCCCTTTCAAAATTGAGATAAATATTTTATTTTACTATCTTCTAAACATATATATGTATATATTACATACAGCTAGAATTTACTGGAATATATTGTTTATCACTCTAAATCCCATTTCAGCCAGATTGACATTTTTCCCCAGTTACATATGGTAAATATTGGATCCTTTCTCCCATTCTTGCTTTCTATAGCTTTATCAGACTAAGCTTTGTATATGTTTGATTGGATATCTGCTGCATCTGTTCTAGTCTCTCTTCCTCTGTGCTTTCTCTTAATATCAGATAGCTTTTACAATAATCACTTTGTAGTATGTTTTAAAATGTGCAAGACCACCTTCATCAGCTTTTCCATTCTGTATGTCCTTGCACATTTTTGTGTACTTTTTTTTAATCTAAATTACATTATGATTTCATCTAGTTTTATAAAGAAACCCCTTGGCATTTTGGTTGATATTACATTAGACATATAAATTAATTTGTGGGGTGTTGTCATTTTTACTATAGTAATCTGGTCCATCCATAAGTATGTATTTAGTATCCTTCCTATTATTTAGATCCTCCTTTACCTTGGTTATTAAACTTTTATAGTTGTCCTTGTGCGAGTCTTAGGTAGGTTAATTCCCAAATATTTGTTAGCTTCTGTTGTTATTATAAAAAGGATTTATTATCTTTAAATTAGGTTTTCTTGATCTTTATCACAAGTAAATAAGAATACTGATGATTTTGTGGATTAATCTTACATACTGCAAATTTGCTGAACTCATTTATTGCTTCTTTTTTTTTTTTATTGAGACGGTTGCATTTTCTAGATTCACTATCATGTCAGCTACAAATAACTCCATTTTGAGCTCCTTATTTCCTATGTTGATCTTTCAGCAATAGGGCATAATGGAAAGAGAAGTAGCCTCAGGCTCCAGCCGAATTAGGTTCATGCTGTTTCTGACACATCCTGGCTCTATGATCCTTGACAAGTCATTAAACTTTTTGGTGCCCTAGGAAACTCTCTAAGACTGTAAGTTTCAGTATTTGTGGCGAAACACTTGAAAGAGGGTAGGGGAGTCCCCTCATGGGTGTTTCCCTATACCACTGAAATTACGGGTCTGGTTTAAGAAAAAAAATCCTTCCACCATCTTTTTTCTATATTATTTTAAATGTTATATTAACCCTCCTTTTGGCACCACTCATGGGGGCATAGAGTAAAGGTACCTGAGGGATTTGGGGATCTATCTTCCTGAATGGACTAGATTTACTCAGCATTCACCCAAGTTCCAGGCCCCAAAACTAGCCCTGACCTTGATATTAAAGGGGCTGGAGGGAGAAAGGAGAAAAACTGCAGGGAAAATCATACAATCTGCAGTAAGTTCCTTTGAATGTGGATGAGGTAATGATTCCTGATGGGACAATCTGATTATGAATGATGAATTAATAATCAGGCAAAAAAGCCAGAAGAAAATATAGTAAAACCTTCTTCCCTTCCCCTTCCCTTTCTCCAACAGGGAGCCAAATATCTTTATGGCTTATCCATTCAGTTTTGTTCCATGCTTCCATTTATCCCTGCCAAGCTGGTAGACAGAGACAACCATGACTTTAGGACTGTGATCTTATCCTGAATGTCCACTTTCATCTTCACACCTTTAAATTGTGATAAAAACCTGTTGGTCAACAAAATCCCCAGTTGCTTGATGTGTTTTGTTTTATTGTGCAGATATGTGGCTAAGAGAAAAAGAGGGATTTCAGGGAATTTTTGTTTTTGTTTTTGACATTTAAACTGCAGGCTTGAGTCAAGAGAAGTAGGTGGGGTAGAAGGCAGGGTATTAGACTTTCATAAGCATTGTAAAAGAGCTCAAGGCCAAATATACTCAAGATACTCCTAGATTCCTTCATGTATCTGAGGGTAGAAACAGCACTGGAGAGGGAAATATAGCCTTGCCACTTACACTGAGCTCTTTGACTACATATTCCTAAGCAAATTTGGAAAAGAAGCAAAATACCACTATAATAATCCCTCCAAGGATAGGAGTGGTGAGCAAGGATGCTCTGATGCATCAAATAAAATGGATGAGTGAGAATTCTTGTTTTACATTGTACAAATAGATAATTTAAGGACAAACTACATGGTACAGACTATAAATGCGGTACATCAGAGAAAAGAGATATTAGTGTGGGCTGCAGCAGTCAGAGACAACTGTGGAGAGGAGGTCGGGGAACAGCAGGAGTAAAGAGGGAGGAGAGAAGAATGGATACAAGGTTTGTGGAGGACAATGAGACCTGCTGCCTGAAGGAGAGAATTCATGTGGGAGTCCTCCTTTTCTTTCAGCTGTGAATAAATCTGGGACTAGAGTTTTGGTCAGAAGCAGTCTGGCATCTATCCCTAGAGCAAATTAAAAGAGCCAAATATATCTCTTTAGGCACAAAGCTTAGACTCCATCGAGACTCACTCAGCCCATTCCATGTATCTGCTCTAGTTAGCTCAGGTGTTTACTGCACTACTCAGGAAGAAATATATTTCCTCTCTTGAAAATTATAATGGTAGAGTTTAGCTTCTGTGAATTCACACACAATGACTGTCTCTTAAAGTAGAGGTATGAATGAATGAGGCAACAATGCACCATGATGATCTGTAGCATTAGCTTCAGATAGCAAAATTAATCTGGTGACATTCGAGCAATAACTCAGTTATCTTTTAATGGGCTGGGTAATGTGATGGAGCTGTGAACATGAATGGAGCCCTCTATTTCAACAGATGCCAAAAGATTTTTTTTATACTTCTGGGATGCACAAAACTTCCAAATGGAAAAAATTTTAGAAGGGATCTTTCTAAAGATAATATGGAAGCTTATTTCACCGTAGGTTTTGTCCATTACAAAGGTCCAAAATATTCAAGAAGTCAAAGACCGTAGAAAGAACACAGCATTGAGGTGTTAAGTGGAAAGGGATAGAAACGCTAAGATGTATGATAACATGGACTTGAAGGTTTTAATAAGTTGATTTTTTTATCTTGGGGTGGTGGAAGAAGTGAACAAGAATTTGTTAAGTACCTATTATGTGCCCAGTACTATGCTAAGTGCTTTATAAATATTATCTCATTTGATACTCACATGAACTTTGTGAAGTTGGTGTCATTATCCTTATTTTAAAATTGAGGAAACTGAGAGAAACAAAAGTTAAGTGGCTTGTCCAGGGTCATACAGCTAATAATACAGCCCAAGGCTGGATTTGAGCTCGTGCCCTCCTGACTCCGTGCTGGGCCCTCTAACCACTGTATCACCTCGCTGGTGGAGATACTAGGTGGTAGTGAGCACATGACCCTGATCACTACTCACTATTATTTCATAACTTCCAAGATTTTGATTTTCTCTTCCTCTGCTCTTAAATGACTTCTGCTCTTCAACAAATTTCCAATTGACTTTTAGGATGTCCCACACACTCACACATATATTCCTATATATAAGTATATGTGTATGTTCCTGTATGTGTGCATGTATTTTACATATATAAAATATATGGATATATGTGTATATGTACATATATGTGTATGTATACATAGAGCAGATAGGTGGCACAGTGGATAGAGTACCAGGCCTGGAGTCAGGAATACATGAGTTTAAATCTGGTCTCAGGCACTTGCTGGGTAACCCTGGGCAAATCACTTAACCTTGTGTGCCTCAGTTTCCTCATCCGTAAAATGAGTTGCAGAAGGAAATGGCAAGCCACTCTATTATATTTGCCAAGAAAGCCAAAAGTGTCATGAAGAGCCAAGCGCAACTAAAAAATCACTGAACAATAGCTACAACAACTACACACACACACACACACACACACACACACACACACACATATCGACATATATAGACATACACACACGGGAAGGGAAGAAAAGGAAACAGGCATTTATTAAGTGCCTACTAAGTGCCAAGCACTGTGGTAAGTACTTTACAAAGATTAACTCATTTGATCCTCACAACAGCCCTGGGTGGTAGGTAATATTATTCCCACTTTATAGTTGTGAGAACCAAGGCAGATAGTCGTTAAGTGACTTCCCCAGGGTCACACAGATAGTAGATATTTGGGGCTGGATTTAAACTCAGGTCTTCCTGGTTCTAGTTCTAGTTCTCTGTGCACTGCATATACGTATATGCATACATACACATATGCATTTATACACATGTGGGCATTTATATACGTATACATACACAATAGCATAAATGTTTAATCTGACCTTCAATGCTTCTACCCTAAATCTATTATATGTTGCTATAGACGTGTAGAGAGTTGACTCCTGCCCTGCAATCTTGCTCCATCATCAGCTTGATGAAATTACAGGGCAGGTGCTTTTGTTTGGTATTTTATGAATTTAGTGGGAAAAAAGTTTTTAATAAAACTATGGGGATACAAGAATAGTATCTGACCTCAAGGAGCTTACAGTCTAATGAGGGAGACATACACAAGCAATGCACAAACAAGATACACACAAGACAATTTGAAGGTAATCTCAGAAGGAAGACACTTCCATTAAGAGGGCCCAGACTTCTTGCAAAGGTGAAAATTTAGCTTACTTGAAGGAAACATGCATGTATGTTTATGAAAGGAGCATATATTGTGGCCTTTGGATATAGAAATCATACACAGGCAAACAAGTATTACAAGATCTCCTGGCATTTTACTCAAATGTCATAAAGACTAAAAATTTTATTATTTTATAGGTAATATCTTGAAGAATAAACATAAGCTACCTGAATTTATACAAGAGACAAATTAGGAGTTGGTGAATTGCCTTACAAAAGGATTCATACTTATATTTCTGCAGTAAGATCTCTTGAGACATTTTAAATAATGACTTGATACACACACAGTTCTTCAAGGTCATAGTCTTCTTCTCTCTAAGTGTGGGTTATATCTCCATCACCACGGTCACATCCAAACAGAAAATCAAAACACAAGGCCTTAAGGTCAACCAAGAGTGAAGTAAGATCTAGTTATAACTACACTTTGAGTGTAAGACATATGCATTGCCAATGAATGTAGGACTTCTTTCACATTGGAATTGAGAAGTATAGTAAGAGGCCAAACTCAAAGCACTCCAGAGCCAAAGGTGAGCTATTTCACAAGAGACCTTGTTCAAAAGTATGGTGTTTCACAACTGATGCTGAATAGCTTATAAGTATAGCTAACATTTAACCAATGAGTAATATCTCATATATATGTATATATATATATATATATATAGTGTATAGTGTGTGTATAGTATTATACACACATGATGTCATGCACATATATACATGTATGTATATATGTAATTACATATATAAGTTTCTTTACATATATCATTGCATTTTATCTTCATAACAACCCTGTGAGATTGTTGCTTTTATTAACCTTACTTTGCAGAAAAGGAAATTAGGCCTAGAAGAAGTGCAGAGACTTGATTGGGGTCACACAGCTATTCAACGCCTAAGGTAAGATTTGAACCCAGGTCTTCCTGACTCTGAGTCCAGTGATGTATTGACTACAAAATGCTACCTCTTAACATTTGATCTAATGCTTGGAATTTTGTATTACCATGAATCTCAGCAGCTAGGGGGCACAGTGATAGAGTGCAGGGCCTGAAATGAAGAGGATTTATCTTCCTGAGTTCAAGTCTGGCCTCAGACACTTACTACCTACCTGTATGACCCCAGGCAATTCCCTTAACTGTGGTTGCTTCAGCTTCTTCATTTGTAAAATAAGCTGGAGAAGGAAAGGGCAAACGAGTTCATTATCTTTGCCATGAAAACCCCAAATAGGGTCACAAAGAGTTAGTCATGACTGAAAAATGACTAAACGACATTATCATGAATTATTGAGAATATCTAGGATGGATAAGAGGGGAGCTACTTGTTTAAAAGTCTGGAAGAAGTAAAAACTAGAGGTGGCACTGAGTCTAAAAAGAACCCTGTAGGACCCTGAGGACAGGCAGAATCCACTGGCAAGGAAGGATAATTGTATTGAATGTTTGTGAGCTCCTCTGAATCCTTAATGTGTTTTCTACATTTGTTTATGGGCTCCAGTGAGTACTTTATATCTTGTGTATTTTCTGTGGGGTAAAATAAAGGATGTCCTGTACCAGATAATGGAATTTATTACCTTGAGTAATTATACAGGATCATGAGAATCTATTAGCCATATCTGTGAAGAAAGAAGCTATATTCTCCCATTTCCCTAAGTAAATTCAAAGTAGGAGCACTATGAGGCAGAGATATTGAATTTGGGGGATGGCCCCCAAGCTTAAACCCAGTCTATGAGAATCCAGATTTTGGAAGCCTGGAGCTACAGGTTATGCATAGCTGTCTCTTGTGTTGAATACTTTGATGGATCCATCTATGATTGCATCAATAAGGTTGCTCCCTCTAACAATACAGATTGCAACCATCCATACCTTCTCATCCTGAAGCATTCTTATCTACAGCCCATCGATCTTCCATTATGCCCAATAATAGAGGTTAATTCAAGAGGCATAGAGTATTTAAAGTAAAGCAGGAAAGAACACTGGCTGCTCTGGAAGTTAGAAGACAGCTATGTAACCCTGGAAAAGTCACTTCCCTCTCTCAGTTTCAGTTCCTCATCTGTAAAACAGGAGTTAGACTAGATGAGCTAACTTGAACTGAATGATCCTTTCCAACTCTAACAGTCTGAGAGTCTCTCTGGTTGTCCCAGGAATTTCCTCTAATAAAGAGAGCCACGCCCTAGGCGTACTGATGAAAACCCACCTGAGCTCACTGCTTCTTACTATATATTCTGCACCTAGGTCTCCAGATAAAATTAGTTGACTTGTAACTGGGAATTCTTGAATCAGAGGCACATTCGTGAGGTGAGGCGGCAATTCTTGAAGTGAGGATGAAGGTTAGATGGAAGTAGCAGTGTCAAACTTTAGAGCAGAGTTGTGCTGGTAGAAGGTTTGACATGCCCCCAGAGCATTCTCTCTTCTGTAGAAGCCAGGGTACAAGGTAGGCCCCAGGAAAAAGGAGCCATGAGGATTGTAACAAATGGGAGGAGGAGTTTTGTTTCCACAGAACTGAAGGTGTACTTCCCCCACTCCCCCACACCAGCTTTAGCAGAAAGCAGGCCTCAGGTCAGTCAGGTGAAAGGTCAGGGGCTTGTACGCATGCTTAAACGAGCCATTTGAGGAGAGCATGACTGATGTAGGCAGTCAGGGGAACTAGAGAGGCCAATCCGGTTGAACCAGTTCAAGCTTATCAAGGGCCTGGTCTTGGTCAAGAGTCCAGGCCTACTGATTTGCCTAATTTGCATATGTTAAAGAGGGAAGGTAGGGGAAATAAAGAATGTAGATTAATCCTAAACTCAGACAAGGAAAATCTAATTAACTTCACTTTTGCTTCTGTATCCTCATTATTCTACCTATATAAACTGTATAACCTAGGAAAACTATGTAAAAAGTAAAGAATGTAAACTAACCATAGCTCTAGCAGGAGTGGAGGGAATGGTTACCGCCGCTCCTGCAGTTGTATCGGTGTGAGTGTTCCCAGTGAGCACTACACCTGTTCTCTCTCAAGGAGCATAATAAATGCCTACCTCTGCCCACTCTGGTCCTGAGTTCTTTGGGTGAGAATGGGTAAATCACAAGGATCTTCCCAAGGTCATGGGAAAAGGAAAGCAATGAGCTGCAGAAGCACATCTCAGGCTAACTTCCTGACCCTGCCTTGGGGAGTCCTGTGATCCCCACTGTGGTGTTAAGAGGGCTACCACTCAGGATTTCCCTGGGCAACCCTGTGGTTTGCACAGCCTTCTTAAGGGGACATCATGTGGGACTTCCGGCCCTATCTCAGGAGCCTTGTGATCTTACCACCCTTCTAAAGGGCCATCACTTGGGTCCTCCTTAGGGTCTGACCCCTAGAAGGCCCTGTGATCCCCACAGATTAAGGGGGCTACCACTTGGTCTTCCTCTGGGAGTCCTGTGGTCTGCACAGCTTTCCTTAGGGGTCATCAAGTGACTCTTTCCCTGGGTCCAACCCTAGGAGGTCCTGTGATTCCCCACAACCATTCTAAAGGGCCATCACTTGGGTCCTCCTTAGGGTCTGACCCCTAGGAGCCCTGTGATCCCCACAGATTAAGGGGGCTACCACTTGGCCTCCCCCTGGGAGTCCTGTGGTCTGCACAGCCTTATAGGAATTATCACAGGGTTCTTCCTCAGGACTTTGGCCCTGGAAGTCCAGTGATCCCCAAAACCGTGTTTCTCACAATTTGGGGAAGTCCAGTGATCCCCAAAACCGTGTTTCTCACAAGGATGAAATCCTGGGAGCGATTATGCCAAAGTCACGTAGGATGGTGGAAGAACTGGGTGGTGAGCCAGAGAGACAGTGGTCACCATAGAAAGGAACAAGCTCCTCTTCCCTGCCTCCCTCCTCCCATCATGATGTCAAGGACCCTGAAGTAAAGCTCTAGTCACCTCCACTTGGTCCTGAAGAGCAGTTATTCCTTCTGAGCAGGGTCCTGTTTCTTCTGGGAGTAACAGCAATAATGCACTATTATGTAGTGTTTTAGGGTTTTAAAGTCCCTTCATTAATAGTAACCCTGAGGGCGATATGGAACCAATATTCCCATTTTTCCAGAAGAGACCAAGAGGCTGAATGACAGGTTCACCGAGCTAAGAAAGATCAGAGACTGGATTTAAACTAGGTCTCATGACTCCAAGTTCAGTCTTCTTTCCATTGCCTCTCAAGTAGCCACTTTCAGTGAAATATAATGCAGGATGATCTATAAAATAATAATAAGTAATAAAAATAGCTAACATTTATGTAGCATTTTATAAAATTCTATACATGGGCTATCTCATTTGATCCTCACAACAATCCTAGGAAGCAGATGTATTTATTATTCTCATTTTGCAACTGAGGAAACTGAAACTGAGGGAGGTTAGGTGACTTGCCCAGGGTCACTGAGCTAGTAAGTAGAAGGATTTGAACTCAGGTCTTCCTGGGTTCAAAGTTCATCACACTATCCATTATGTCACCTAGCTGCCCAAAGCACTAAACATAATAAGAATAAACATAAAAATAAGCCTAGAGTTCTTTAACCTTCCTTTAAGCTCCAATTGCCCATCTCTATCTGGGTCTCCCTGCTCTCCCAACATACATTGCAGTAAACAAGAACACAAGAAGACAGGCAAATAAGGCTCAAAGAATGTTAATTTGACTTCTTCCCTCCTTTGATTCCCTCCACAAACCCTGACAAAATTGGCTTTGTCAAAGGGAAGAACTAGAGATGGTTACAAAAGCCTTGGGGACATTCGTCATTGGGAAGTGCCCAGTTTAGTCTGTCTTGTGAGCGCTCAATAAATACTTGTCGACAGAAGGATGAGTGATAGTACAAAGCCCCCAAACAGCAGAACTCCTACCTCCTGCTCAGTACTTGTCTGAAAACCAGGAATAAATATCACAGGCTTTGCAGAAGCCTAAATATAATCTAAAAAATGAAATACACTATTTGATGTGGAGTAGCTCTCTTCTAATCTCAAACTTGCAAGACAGGAGGAAATAACCCTAGCCAGGCTTAGAAACCCCTGATGGATGCCCTATTGTTTCAGATCCCTGAGACAGACACGTTCATGCCAACCTCCAAAGGAAAGACTATTTACAATCTCCCCAGTGCACATTGAGACAGTGAGAGTATTGGAAAGATTAGACCAGAAGCCAGGAGACTCAGATTCTATAGCAAAGTGCCACTAACTACTATCCTCAAGGATGTATCTCTTAATCCCTCTGGGTCTTAATTTCCCCAGATATAAAATAGAGTCCTGTCTAGCCTACCTCATGGTTGTCCACAAACAAGCTAGCTAGAAGCATAGATGGAAAAGGAAGTTTCCTACAGAGAGTGATTTCAGGGTGCCCAAAGAAGTCTTCCTGGTCCAGGAAAAATCCTCCCACTTATGCTTAAGTCTAAAATTCCTTTAATGAGATAAAGCTATTGCTCCACAAGTAAGAGATCACCTTATATGGCAGGCAAGGGGAAGTGATGCATTACGGTCATGTTGAAGCAGAAATAACAGAGAGCGGATTTTTTTTTTCTGGGATCAGACTTTGATAGGAGGGAGGGAAAAAGATGAGGACGATTTTGGGGATATGGAGAGGGGAGCCCTGATGGAAGAAAAGGGTACCAAAAGGGAAAGCTAGTGCCTCTTGAAGATGGCTAGGCTTGAGTTGCAAAGAGGCAGTGAGATATGAACATGTAGACAATGAAAACTGGAAAGCACTACCCAGATTGCAGCAAGGTTTAAGTTGCTTGCTGGGGAAAGGGGAGAAAAGAGAGGAAACATATCTCTTCCTGTCTCAAAAAGAAGACAAGGGGCAACCAAAACAGGATATTCCAGACTATTTAAGTCAAGAGATATTATTTAGTAAGAATGTAATATTGGCTGGACTTAGGTTCAGAAGAGGCTTAGGTTCAAATTCAACACTTACTAGCTTTTCCTGACCAAGGACAAATCTATTAACCTATCCAGGCCTCAGTTTCCTCATTATTATGAAAATATATGTATATATGTGTATATCATATATGTATATGTATATATGTGTATTTACATATATATTCTCCCTACAAAAAATGTGCCAATGCAAACATGCCCCTAATTTTATTAGCAGGAAAGGAGTCTGTGATAGTCTTTGTATGAGTAAATAAATCTATTATTAGAATTGCCCATGAGTCAGCCAGCAATAGCCTTTCTCAGACACAGGGTCATATTTATAAAGTAACTTTTTTTTTTTAAATGCAATTTATTTATTTAACATATTTGGTTTTCAGCATTGATTTTCACAACATTTTGAATTACAAATTTTCTCCCCATTTCTACCCTCCCCCCCACTCCAAGATGGCTTATATTCTGGTTGCCCTGTTCCCCAGTCAGCCCTCCCCTCTATCACCCCCCTCCCCTCTCATCCCCTTTTCCCTTCCTTTCTTGTAGGGCAAGATGAATTTCTATGCCCCATTGCCTGTGTATCTTATTTTTTAGTTGCACACAAAAACTTTTTTTGTTTTTGAACATCTGATTTTAAAACTTTGAGTTCCAAATTCTCTTCCCTCTTCCCTTCCCACCCACCCTCCCTAAGAAGTTGAGCAATTCAACCTAGGCCACACATGTATTATTATGTATAACCCTTCCACAATATTCATGTTGTGAAAGGCTAACTACATTTTGCTCCTTCCCAACCCATCCCCCTTTATTGAATTTTCTCCCTTGACCCTGTCCCCTTTCCAAAGTGTTTGTTTTGATTACCTCCACCCCCATCTGCCCTCCCCTCCATCATCCCCCTGCCTTTTATTTTTTTTTTATCTTCCTCCCTCTTCTTTCCTGTAGGGTAAGATACCCAACTGAGTATGTATGGTATTCCCCCTCAGGCCAAATCTGATGAGAGCAAGGTTCACTCATTCCCCCCTCACCTGCCCTCTCCCCTCCTCCCACAGAACTGCTTCCTCTTGCCACCTTTATGGGAGATAATCCACCCCATTCTATCTCTCCCTATCTCCCTCTCTCAGTATGTTGCTCTCTCATCCCTTAATTTCATTTTATTTCTTTTAGATATCTTCCCTTCATCTTCAACTCACCCTGTGTCTGCTCTCTCTCTTTTACATATATATATATATATATATACATATATATAAAAACACACACATATATATATATATACACACATACATACACATACATACATATAAACATAGATATATACATACATACACATTCACTTATATATATACATAAACATATATATATATATGCATATTCCCTTCAACTACCCTAATACTGAGGTCTCATGAATCATACTCATCATCTTTCCATGTAGGAATGTAAACAAAACAGTTCAACTTTAGTAAGTCCCTTGCAATTTCCGTTTCTTGATTACCTTTTCATGCTTCTCTTGATTCTTGTGTTTGAAAGTCAAATTTTCTATTCAGTTCTGGTCTTTTCACTGAGAAAGCTTGAAAGTCCTCTATTTTATTGAAACTCCATATTTTGCCTTGGAACATGATACTCAGTTTTGCTGGGTAGGTGATTCTAGGTTTTAATCCTAGCTCCATTGACCTCCGGAATATCGCATTCCAAGCCCTTTGATCTCTTAATGTAGAAGCTGCCAGATCTTGGGTTATTCTGATTGGGTTTCCACAATACTCAAATTGTTTCTTTCTGGCTGCTTGCAGTATTTGCTCCTTGATCTGGGAGCTCTGGAATTTGGCAACAATATTCCTAGGAGATTTCTTTTTGGGATCTATTTGAGGAGGCGATCGATGGATTCTTTCAATTTCTATTTTGCCCTGTGGCTCTAGAATATCAGGGCAGTTCTCCTTGATAATTTCTTGAAAGGTGGTATCTAGGCTCTTTTTTTGATCATGGCTTTCAGGTAGTCCAATAATTTTTAAATTATCTCTCCTGGATCTATTTTCCAGGTCAGTGGTTTTTCCAAGGAGATAGTTCACATTGTCTTCCATTTTTTCATTCCTCTGGTTCTGTTTTATAATATCCTGATTTCTCATAAAGTCACTAGCTTCCACTTGCTCCAATCTAATTTTTAAAGTAGTATTTTCTTCAGTGGTCTTTTGGACCTCCTTTTCCATTTGGCTAATTCTGCCTTTCAAGGCATTCTTCTCCTCATTGGCTTTTTGGAGCTCTTTTGCCATTTGAGTTAGTCTGTTTTTTAAGGTGTTGTTTTCTTCAGTGTATTTTTCAGTATTTTTTTGGGTCTCCTTTAGCAAGTCATTGACTTGTTTTTCATGGTTTTCTCGCATCCTTCTCATTTCTCTTCCCAATTTTTCCTCTACTTCTCTGACTTGCTTTTCCAAATCCTTTTTGAGTTCTTCTATGGCCTGGGGCCAGTTCATGTTTTTCTTGGAGGCTTTTGTTGTAGGCTCTATGACTTTGTTGTCTTCTTTAGGCTGTATGTTTTGGTCTTCTTTGTCACCAAAGAAAGAATCCAAAGTCTGAGACTGAATCTGGGCGCGTTTTCGCTGCCTGGCCATATTCCCAACCAACTAACTTGACCCTTGAGTTTTTCAGTGGGGTATGACTGCTTGTAGACTAACTAGTTCTATGTTCTACGTTTGGGGGGGAGGTGCCAGCTCTGTCAGAGCCGCACTCCTCCTTCCCCAAGGACCCCCAGTCCAGACTGGGCTTAGATCTTCAGCAGGCTGTTGCACTCCTGCTCTGATCTGCCACTTAATTCCTCCCACCAGGTGGGCCTGGAGCGGGAAGTAACAACAGCTGTAGCTGCCCCACCTCCGCTGCCCCCGGGGCTGGAAGCCGAACCTCAAACTCCTTCCACTCCCGCAGCTTTTCCCACTAACCTTCTCCGCAGTCTTTGGTGTTTGTGGGTCAAGGGGTCTGGTAACTGCCGCAGCTCACATATTCAGGGCGCTAGGGCCCCCTCCGCCCGGCTTCTGGTCTGGATCGTCCACGCCGCTCAGGCTGGGCTCTGCTCCACTCCGTTCCCAGCTCCCAGCTCCCAGCTCCGTGTGGAATAGACCTTACCCAGAGACCATCCAGGCTGTCCTGGGCTGGAGCCCTGCTTCCCTCTGCTGTTCTGTGGGTTCTGCCGTTCTAGAATTGGTTCAGAGACATTTTTATAGGTTTTTGGAGGGACTCGGGAACGGAGCTCACTCTAGTCCGTGCTTACCAGCCGCCATCTTCTATAAAGTAACTTTTTGTAAAGGTACTCTATGTGGTTTAAGCCCCCATACCCATGAAAAATAGGGAACTACTAAAATCATCTTGGAAACCCAAGATATGCAGTGATTACCCCACTAACAAAAACCCAGCAAATAGCAGCACTTAATCAGTAAAAACATTTAACTGGCATATTAAAGCAAACATAAGACATTTGAAGTAATTTCTATACTTGTTCCCCAAATGACTGCAAACTCATTTCCAGTTCTGACAAGGTAGCCTGCACAAGCAGCACCCCATAAATCCAAATTGGGATATGGTCTTTTCTCCTTACCCTGTCTCCTTCGTTCTAACCATAATGAGAACAAGTGTGTTGCTCATTAATATTATCCTTGAGAAGGAAGATTATATCAGCCACATATAAAGGCCTGTGGGGAAAACAATCCCCAGAGAGATACATGTTCTGCCTGAGATATGAAAACTTTTGACAAAACTTCTGATATGGCTAGACCAAGGTGGCCTAGATCTTTTCACTGAATGCTTATGTCTCCAGCCAGAGAATCTCCCTTTTTCTGTCTTCCTGGGTGTTTCCTCTCTTAGTTTCACAGGTCTAAAGAATACTCTAATGCCTGCTAGCCATTGAAAACTCACCTTACTGGCTCTCCTTCCTTCTATAGGCCAGAATTCTTCACCAGAGTCCATAAACACTCTTCATCATAGCCACTAAATCTCAGGAGAAAAATGGAATACTATGAAATGTCTCCCAATGAACAATTACACCCTATGTTAAGCCATTGTGGGTAAGACAAATTCATCCCTGTTACATGAGCCACTAAGCAACAAGACCATGGATTTCCTTTAACCAAAATCCCTGTTACCAGCAACAGAGTTCAAGGGAAACATTGACATACATAGATTGCTGCCATTTTGAGATAATAAAATAGAATGTAAAAATGATACAATTCATTTCAATTGGTTTATCATCAATAATCAGGAGGATATGTTCCTGCCTTCAAGAACAGACCTACAGATGCTCTCATTTAGATAGAGTAGTCAAATCGACTGACATTATAATAGCACTCTCTATTTCCACAAGCCCCTGCATCCCTGGCTCTTCAAGTGCTTTGAAGCACTAATTAATTCTCATCAAGCCCCAGGAGCTTGATAATTTTATCACCAAGGATCCTCAGACTCAGAAAGGTTCAGTGACCTGCCTAGGGCCACACAGCAAGTCAGCATCAGAGACTGAATTAGTAACTACAGCCCACAGATGCTGCCTTTGGGCTTACCTTCCTTCACTTTGATCTCCAGGATGTGAGGAAAGGACCCACTTATTCCAGATCCCACGGAGAATGAAAGACTTTTTTTTGCTTATATGCTAATATCTAAGAAACTGAAACTTATTACTACAGACATTCATATTGGTCAAGTGATCAAATACTTAGAAGACATCTATTAGCCAGTCAATCCATTAGCAAATATTTATTTAGGATTTTTATATGCCTAGCCCAGCATGGATTCAGTAAATCCCAAGACCTACCTAATAAAATCCAATATCTGCTTGCTTTTTTGTGGAGTGGGTGGAGAGGCCCAGTGGTTTTGAGATCAGATCTCTATGTCTCTCAGACTGGAAATTCAGCTGCCACTCATAAGCCTAATCCTAATGCTTATTAGTATGAAAGCATTAACCTGCTCCATTTTTCTAGCTAGGCTGGTTTACCCCTCCTCGGGCAGCGTGGCAGCCCTCTGTTTCCAAAGGCTCATCCTATTAGTACAGATACCTGATTGGCTTTAACCCTACTACAACTCAGAATTCCTGAACTCAAGTGGTCCACCAGCCTCAGTCTCCCCCAGTAACAATGAATGTAAGCATGTACCACTGACTTGCTTATGATAGCCTGACTTGACTTGTTAACTTATATCTCTCCCTTCCAGTGCAAACTCCAAAAAATTATCAAAGTGCAGATCTGACCACCTCAATCTACTATTAAGGAAACTTCAATGATGCCCTAGTACCTCTAGTATCAAATAAAAACTCCGCTGTTTGATTTGATGTAGTTCCTTGCCTTCAGCTTCTGAAGCAGCAAAACTGTTTCCTTGGTCTTATAACCCTCAACTTTATCTTCAGCAACTAAGGAAGTTCTGAGATTTCTTCAGTTCGATTATCTTTTGACATGACCAGATCTGCCATTGCAGACAAGATGGTATCATGTTTTTGCATTGTGTTCACCCTACGATGCTAACAGCACCAAGTCTTCGTGAGAGCAAACACACATCCTCCTCTGAACACATTTCTAAAAGCACCCAAGTCAGAGCAGTGGGTTCCTCCACTTTAAACACAAGGAATTCTAGTACCAGCTCTATCAATTTGGCAAGATCCAGCACTGGTCTGATAATCTGCTAATTCACTGACATCATAAGGTTGCCAGTTTTTTTTCTTATGTTGTTATAAACAAAATTCACACTATCTGGATGAATTTGGGTCTTAAATACAGCAGGTGAGGTAACATATTGCCAGATATTTTCCCTTTTTGGAGTACATGGAGATTAAGGAAAGTACACAAGTCACAGTGGGCACTGGAGAGTATGAGCTATGTCTGCCCCACCCCCACCATGGCTCCCATAAGAAAAGGAAATATTTTTTTCCTCAAAGCCACCTTAAGAATATGAGTCATTCTACTTTGAATATTTATTCTTTAGAAATTTACAATATTGACACAATGGATTATGGCCCAATGGATAAAACTCTTCTGTTTCTTTTTTTAAAGCTCCTCATAAGCTGGCCCAAACCGATTTTTCCAGCTTCATGATAAATTACTCCCATCTCCAAGCTCTCGGATCCGGACAAACTGGCCTTCTCTCTCCTCTTCACACATTACCTTCCAACTCCCATTTCTGTGTCTTTGTACTGATCATTCTCCATATCTAGAGTATATCCCCTTCTTACCTCTTACTTATAGGGTGTATCTTTTACTTCAAGATACAGTTGAAGCCCCAATTTCATGTGAAACCATTCCTGATCCCCCAACTACTAAAGCCCTCCCCACCACTGACTGCTTTGTACTTATATTTATTATCTTCATATTTTTCTGTATATCAATATCCAGGTGTGTGAGAGACTGAGACAGAGACAGAGACAGAGAGATAGAGAAAGAGACAGACAGACAGACAGACAGAGACAGAGAGAATGAATAGATAGATGGATGCATGGCTATTTAGATTCTCCCAATAGAATACTAGCCCCTCAAGAGTATAGCTATTGTTTCATTCTTTCTGTTCATGTCTCCAGTGCCCCACATAGCACATAACAGGCACCTAACACTTGTTGACTGATTGATACGTTAAGGTCTTCTTCCTAGTGTTTCTCATTGTGACCCACCAGCTTTTGTTGGGAAAGGATTACAAGCATGGATGTTGTCAGAAACTAGCATCTGTCCATGGGTTTGGGGGGAGTGGGCTAACAGGAGAAGCCAGCCAAGCATCCGAATCAACAATGAAATAAAGCAAAACAGCAGACAAAGCTGTATGTTGAGCATCAGGACGTGGGAGTCAGTGAATCAAGTCCCCGTGCCAAAGGAGGCTATAATTAGAGAGAGATGGGTAGTTGGAGAGAATTGTCACAGACAGAAGAGCTAGTATGAGGGTGAAAATATCAAGGGAAGAGTCAGGAGTCAGGCAGACCTAGATTAATCCGGGAGCAGAGAGTTCCCTTAACAAAAGCTCTTCCCACACTCAACATGCTGTTTGGTAGACTTTTTTTTTTTTTGCTAACCACACCCCTGGGAGGCAGAGAGGACTTTAGTGCTCATCCAGCCCAAGCACTTTGCTTTACAAATGAGTGAACTGGACCCCAAAGTGACTTGCTCAAGCTCCTACACATCGTCATCAAGATCATCATCACCATCACGATTATTTTTATCTTAACATTTACTATATGTCAAATATGGGGCTGAGTCTTTTGCAAATCTCACATTTGATTCTTATAACAACCCTGAGAGTAGGTGCTATTATTATCCCCATTTTACAGATGAGGAAACAGAGCTTGTGACTTGTCCAGGGTCACAGAGCTAATAAATGTCTGAGGCTGATTTTGTACTCAGGCCTTCCTGACTCCAGGTCTAGTTCTCTCTCCGCTATACCACCTAATTGACTAACAAAACAAATGGTAGAACTGAAATTCAAAGCCAGGTCTTCTCACTCCAAATCCAGTGCTCACCCTTCTATATCATGGCTGTTCCCTTTCGTTTCTCATAGAGACAATGTTCCCTGGACTGATAGAAACTAGACAAACTATCATTCTCTTACCCATGGCCCTTACTCTCCTACCTCCATGCCTTGGCTCATGTTGTACATTTCACAAGGATTGTCCATTCCTCTTTCTCACCTGTCAAAACTCTACCCATCCTTCAAAGCCCAATTCAATTGCTACCTTGTCTATGATACTTTCAAATGCTTTGGTCCTCACAGGTGGAAATGACCTCTTCCTCTTCTAAATTCCCATTTTTATTTTCCTCTCTTATACCACTTGCCACATTTCTCTTTATGTTACTAATTATAGTTAACTATGTATAGAGATAGCTATTTGTTCCATTTGTCATAGAGGTATTTATGTGTAACTTAGTGCATAGAGAGCTGGCCTGAAGGTCAAGTAGATCCTGAACAAAAAATTACTCTAAAACACATTGACTGTATGACCCCAGGCAACTCTCGACCTCTCAGTGCCCAAAAGAACCTCCCTAAGACTATAATTTGTTATGTAGTTACCAATCTGTTCTTCATGGATGGAGAGAGTTTCCTCCCCAAGAATTTGCAATTCTTGTTTAAAAAAATCGTAGTCCATCTCATCATATCCTATCTCTCTTTTTTAATAAAGAAGCCAGCATTTACATAGTACTTTAATGTTTTCAGTCATATAAATATTACATTTAATCCTTATGATAGCTCTATAAGGTAAGTGTATTTTATGCCCATTTTATAGAAAGGGAGACTGAGGTAAAGAAGAATTAACTGACTTGCCCACAGTGATATAGCTAGTAAGTATCTGAAATTAAATTTGAACTCAGGTCTTCTTGACTCTGGGTAGCTAGGTGGTATAGTGGCTAGAGTTCTGGGCCTGGAGTCAGGAAGACTCATCTTCATGGGTTCAAAATCAGGGTCTGACACTTTATAGCTATGGGATCCTGGGTAAGTCACTTAACAAGTCATTTGTAAAATGAGCGGGAGAAGGAAATGGCAAACCACTCCAATGTCTTTGCCAAGAAAACCCCAAATGGGGTTATGAAGAGTTGGACACAACTGAAATAACTGAACAACTTCCTGACTCCAGGACCAGCACTCTATCCTCTGCGTTACCTAGCTGCTCAGCTTCTTTATTATAAATTTATTGAGCGTAGGGATTTCCATCTTACTGAATGTGATAATCTCCACACATGTGACCTTGGTTACAGTAATACTCAAAGAGATCTGTCAGCTCATCAATTTTGAAGTTCCCTCCAACAATATATCTATGCCTGCTCATCTCATATAACTCTCATCCATGTCCTCTTCTAAATTTGCCATATGGAATTCACCATTCACTAGAGACCTTCCTTAATTATCCCTAGCACCACAATGGCACCAATGGAACTCTCTGGCTGTCTACATGTGATCTCTTGCCCTTATCACATGACCAGCCCATCTTCTCTTTCCATCATAAATTTCCTTAATGACTTTTGTTCTTGTTCCAAATCCCTCATTGGATATATATTGTAGACTCCTCACACACACCATTTGTTTTTCTGTTGCCCTTTGTGTAATTCTCATTTCTAATTCTTCCAAGGTAGTTACAGTCTATGTTCCACTGCTACACAATACTGGTGGAATGGTGAGGGTTCTGCTTTCTTGCAAAGTACCCCCAAGACCTCCAGAGAAGGGAAAAGTCCTTGTGGGATAAAGCCTAACTTCTTCTCTTTTACTAGTGGGGCATCATTCACTATATTCTTTAAAAAGCTTCATTTTACCAAAAACAACTGAACTACAGTCATCATTTCAAGGAGGGGAAAATATCCACACATTCCAGCTTAGAGACCAGGACAACCTTACCTGATAAAGAAACAGACAAAGTCACATTAATACAACTTGAGTTTAAAAGAAGCTATTCCATTAAATTTTCATTGATTTGATTTGACACTGATATGAAAGGAACAGTAGACATGATTTTTCAAAGCTTTATAAAGGGTTCTGCAGTGATCAATTACTAGAAATAACAAAGGCTAACAGAGAATGAATTGTGGCCATCGTAGACTAATCACCAACAACCTCACCTGGAGACAAGATTATTATTAATAATATTCTGTATCAGTTGCAGAAGCCCAGGGTTGGAAAGAATTTAGATTTACCTAGATGACTGAGCAGAAACCATTGGCCAGAAGTAAAACAACAGACTAAAGGCAAAGCTAGCCAGTATATATTGTGGAAGCCATCTAGTTTAAGGAGTCTTAACCTGGGGTCCACAGGCCCACCTACCCCACTAAGGGATCCATTAAAAGATTGCAAGGTGTCTGTGAGTTTTTTTAAAATCTGTTTTTCAATATAATTGGTTTCCTTTGAATCTTGTGCATTTTAATATATGCATTTAAAAACATTATTCTCAGAATTATTCTATAATTTTATATATGCATGTGTGTATATATATGTGTATGTATATATACATATATATGCATACACACATAGATGTGTGATTATATAAACATGTGTTTATACATGTATACATAGATACATTCATATATACATGCATGCACACACATACATATATGCATATACATTCATATATGCATATACGTTCATATAGGCATACATATACACATACATGTGCATGTACACATACACATTATATACATATATACATAAACTTATATATACATATATACACATACGTACATATATACATGCATACATATATACATACATATATACATACACACATATACATATATATATATATGTGAGATGAGAAGGAGATCTAACAACTTAGGGAATCAGGATAAGTTTCTTTTATATGGTGGCACTTGAATTGAACCTTGAAGGAATCTAAGGATTTAAATAGGTCTATGTGACAAAAGTATGTATTTCCCCTCATTCCCCTAAGAATGGCCTCGGACCTGCAGTCCTCTCCTAATGACCCTTACTGCAAGACAGATGCTGTCTTGAAGGCTTTTCGTCCCTTGCTGCTGGTATTCTAAAATTCCAAATCCCGGCTCTCATCTTAGCAGGCCAGGTCCTTTCAGGTGACAGAACAGCTTTGTATCTAGTAATTACCCCAGCTGGGAGGCACATAGATTTTTGCTGGCCATTAGTGTGTCCTTTGACAAATTACAGTGGGAGGGTTCCCTGACATCCAAACACTAGGTGCCTGACCTGAGAGGAAAGCATTTCTAAACCATTCATTTTGAAGCACCTTCTGAGAATAGATGAATGGTGATATAGCAAGATACACATTCCCCTAGTTCTAGAGCCTCAAAGACTCTTGAAACAAAGTCATAGGAAGTAGTAGCTGAAAGTTATCTGGACTTCAGTCCTAACCATACTCTGACCCTTTACACCCTTCCTGTAAGAGCCAGAAGATGCAGAGAGATATATTCTGATTTGCCCTTCTGAACAAAAGGAAAATCACAAAGAAAATTGGAGTTGTCTTTTCCCTATCTAGAAATCCATTCTCCCTTTCAGAAATACATTGCAAAATTCAGGAATTTACTCTCCTATCCAGAAAGTTAGTGATAGTGAGAAAGGCACTTCCCTAAAGTACTAATGGAAAAAAATCTCCAAAGATCCAGGCCCAGTGGAGACTCTTTTTCCACATAGCTCTAGGATTCAACTGATTCTCTCATTTCTTTGGGCTGTGCAGCTGTGAGGAATAAATCATTCTACTTCTTTTTTTAACTCTGGTTTCATTTGGTGACCATTCTTATTTCACAAAAGCAATATGATGTAGCGAAAAGGGTTCCATAGGTAGAGACAGCAGAGACCTGGGTCTGAATCCTATTGCTGACATTCATAATGATGTGTGACTATGGGCAAGTCACAGAACCTCAGTTTTCTCATCTATAAAGTGGGAATGATAATATTTATAGTACTTGACAGGGATGCCATGAAGACCAAATGAGATAATGTGTAAAGGACATTTGGATTTGAAAGCAGCTATAAAAATGCTATCTTATATGCAACTTGAGGTCAGGGACTATTTAATTTTTATGTTTTTAACCAGCACCTAATATGGTACTTTGGTAAAATTGAACCAAACTAAATTTGTAATATTTCTATTCTAAGCAGTTCTTGAGTGGATAATGTAAATTATTCATATGCATGTGGAGGTTGTAGTGAAAATGTATCTACAGCTAACATTTAATACTTTCTTTCCTATGCATGATGGTAATTGCCTGAGAGGCCTACATGTCCATCTCCAGGTGGTATAATTGGTTGAGTGTGCAGTCAGGCAGGAGGAAAGGAGCAGAAGGAAGGAAAGTATGGCTGAACCCTAAAAGGAGTTTGTTACTAGGCTCTTAAACATTAATTAATCCACTTTCCAAATAGACTACCTTTTTTTTCACCTGGCATTTAAAGGCCCATCTCCATATATTCAAGTCAGATATATAGCAGAGGATGGGCCAATGAGTACAATCTTTATGAGCATGTGCATCGTCCTTTTCCAATGTAATCTCTACATGTTTCTGACTTTTTAATTGACTGCTCTCTTAAAATCCAATTACAATTCAGAACAGAAAATTTCCATGAGGTCAATATAGCTCTTTTCCTTGCCTGTCTGGTTTGAGTGAGGAAGACATGCTGCAAACCTCTGGGCTGAGTGAGATCTTAGGCTCTCCCTACCTCATCTAACATGGTGCTATGAATAGGGTCCTCTGTTCTTTGCCTCTTTGCATTTGCTCTTTATTCTTAGGTGAATGAATATCAAATTGGGCTACAAGCTTATAAGCTTTGAAAGGTCAGGAAAGCAAGCCATCAAAGGCCAATAAGGAGAAAATTACTAAATGAAATTCTTGACCTAGCAAGCGGTGGACAGAAGGCATCCAAGAAAGAGTGACCATAACTCATCCATCAGCTATGCCACATGTGAAGGTGAATTTGGTGTGGCAGGCTTTGTAGAAACTGCTTTAAGATTGAACATACTCTAATCAAGGACCAAAATAATATTAGGGAAGAGTGTGCCCCAAAGTATGTGTGAGAAAATGCTTTGTAATTTCTGTTCTTATTATATTTTCTCATTAAATACCTCTTTGTGAAAATAGATTGACATTAATGGTTAAATGGTCCTGGGACATTAAACGCTGTAGCATAACAACGATACAAGGGAGACACTAACTATGATTAGTGATTGATACTGGGGAAACACACTAGAATGGCAGCTCAAAATAAATGCATTTGAGAAGAAAAACCTCAACTCCTTAGAACCCTGTGGAGGAGATGCTCTCATCATTATGGGTCAGAGTTGTGATAAAGATCTCCAGAGTTCAGAAGGACTACAGTGGAAGTTGTAGAAGACTAATTCTAAGCTCAGTGTAGGTGATGTCCCAAAAGTGGAATGGGATCCCCCTATAAGTATTGAAATACCATACTTGAGATCCTCAGTTAAAGGCTCTATGACCATTTAATAGGGATGTTGTAGAAGAAATCATTTACTAAGCACAGGTTGGACTAAATGGTCTTTGGTGTCCTTTCTAAATCTGTTATTTTGTGAACATGAAGGTAGGGATTTCCCATGATGAAGTATAAAACACTGAAGTGCTAAAGAACAGAGGAGCAGAGAAGTAAGAATCAAGTCAAGAAAATAGCTTTTGGGGCATTAATTACTTAATTTTTTTCCAGATGTCAAGAGGAAATTTCTACAGTTTCCATATATGAACTCTACTCACTTTCCCCTGAACATGCGGGGCCAATCTGGTACAAGTGGAAACAATACTGATTCTGGAGCCAGAAGACCTGTGGTCAGATTCCTGGATCTGCCACTTGCTAGATGCATGACCTTAGGTAAATTGCTTAACCTTTCTGAATTTCTGTTGTCCCATCCGTAAAATGAGAGTACTGTACTAGATTGCCTTGAAGTTCCCTTCTAGCCCTAAATTTATGATTATGTACTCGGGAGCCTTTGTTCATGTTCTTTCCCCTGCCTGTCTTCTTCCTTTCATGTATTTTAACCTTTCTCATCATTCAATTTCACCTCCTCCATTAATTAATTCCCTGGAAGACTTCCAGGGGCAGAACTATGATGGCAGAGTACATGAAGCTCTTGGCCAAGGTCTCCCAACACTCCTCTTCAAATAACTCTAAATTAACACCTCAAATCAAATTCTAAAGTGGCAGAACCAACAAAAAGTTAGGGTGAGACTTTCTTCTGGCCTAAGACAACTTGGGAGGTCAGAAAGAGATATCTGTGACACAGAGGTGGAGGCTGACCCAGAGCCCATGTGGACAAAACACCAGTGGTGGAACTAGGTGGTGGAGACAGAAGGAGCAGCAGCTTCAGGAGCTCTCAAGCCTGAAACAGTAAGGGGACCTGGCAACTTGTCAGAAAGATTAAAGGGAGAATTGCCCTGATATTCTAGAGCCAGAGGGTGAAATAGAAATTTCAAGAATCCACCGATCACCTCCTGAAAAAGATCCCAAAAAGAAAACTCCTAGGAATACTGTTGCCAAATTCCAGAGCTCCCAGATCAAGGAGAAAATATTGCAAGCAGCCAGAAAGAAAGAATTTGAGTAGTGTGGAAACACAATCAGGATAACACGAGATCTAGCAGCTTCTACATTAAGGGATAGAAGGGCTTGGAATATGATATCCTGGAAGTCAAAGGAGCTAGGATTAAAACCAAAATCTCCTACCCAGAAAAACTGGGTATAATGCTCCAAGGAAAAATATGGATTTTCAATAAAGTAGAGAACTCTCAAGCTTTCTCAGTGAGAAGACCAGAGCTAAATAGAAAATTTGACTTTCAAACACAAGAATCAAGAGTAGCATGAAAAGGTAAACAAGAAAGAGAAATCATAAGGGACTTACTAAAGTTGAATTGCTTTGTTTACATTCCTACATGGAAAGATGATGTGTGTAATTCATAAGACCTCAGTATTAGGGTAGCTGAAGGGAATATATATATATATATATATATATATATATATATATATATATATATATATATATATATATATGTAAAGACAGAGGACACAGGGTGAGTTGAATATGAAGGGACGATATCCACAAAAATACAATCAAATTAAGGGATGAGAGAGGAATATATTGAGAGAGGGAGAAAGGGAGAGATACAATGGGGTAAATTATCTTGCATAAGAGTGGCAAGAAAAAGCAATTCTGTAGCAAGGGAAGAGGGGGCACGTAAAGGGGAATGAGTGAATCTGGCTCTCATCAGATTTGACTTGAGGAGGGAATAACATACACACTCAATTGGGCATCTTACCCCACGGGAAAGAAGGAGGAAGGGAATAAAAAGGGGGGATGATAGAAGGGAGGGCAGATGGGGGAGGAGGTAATCAAAAACAAACACTTTCGAAAAGGGACAGGGTCAAGGGAGAAAATTCAATAACGGGGGATAGGTTAGGAAGGAGCAAAATAGAGTTGGTCTTTCACAACATGAGTATTGTGGAAGGGTTTTACATAATGATGCACATGTGGCCTATGTTGAATTGCTTGCCTTCTTAGGGAGGGTGGGTGGGGAGGGAAGAGGGGAGAGAATTTGGAATTAATGTTCAAATGTTTCAAAAGAAAGGTGTTTTTGCATGCAACTGGGAAATAAGATATACAGGTAATGGGACATGGAAATCAATGTTGCCCTACAAAAAAGTAAGGGAAAAGGTGATGGGGAGGAGTGGGGTGACAGAAGGAAGGGCTGACTGGGGAATGGGGCAATCAGAATATATGCCATCTTGGAGTGGGGGGGAGGGTAGGAATGGTGAGAAGATTTGTAATTCAAAATCTTGTGGAAATCAATGCTGAAAAGTAAAAATATTAAATAATTTTTAAAAAGGAGATTAAAGAGGACCCCTGTGCTTGCACTGGAGGCAGGATGAGATGCCATGTTGTAATTTCATTGCCTACACCCACTTTTGGATCATAGTTCAAAGGTAGAAAGGAGCACTTTTGGTCAAGAGGGAGCCAGACTCCTGAGTAGCAGTATTACTTTTGGTCACAAGGGATGAGGAAACCTGAGGAACAGTATTGTTTCCTGTACCAAGAGAGGAGGGGCCTTGAGGAGCATTATTGATTACAATCCCAAGGGATGAGGGACCTTCCTAGGTAAGGCTCAGAGTGCAGACAAGGAGAGCAATGACCACACCTCTCCCAAGATCACACTTTCTTGGAAGCACTGAAAAATTCCAAGTCCCCAGAACTAGCTCTGAAAACAGCTGTGTAAAAGAGTGTGAAGCTTGAGACAGTGCCCCAACTTCCCACCCCCACTTCCTGGGAACAGAGCCCAACATTAACATAAAGTTCCAAATCAAGAAATAGGGTAGAAAAAATAAGCAAACAAACAAAAAATAATCTGACCATAAGAAGCTACTATGGTGATAGGGAACATCATGAAACAAACTCAGAAGAAGACAGTAAAGTCAAAGCAGCTACAAGCAAAGAAAAAAATGTAAATTGTCACAAACCCAACAAGACTTATAGGAAGAAGTAAAGAATTGTTTTCAAAATCAAATAAAAGCTATAGAGGAGAAACTAGGCAAAGAACTGAAAGCAAAGGAAGAAAATTATCAAAAGACAATTAACAGTTTGGTGAAAGAAGCACAAAGAAAGCTGAAAAAATAACAACTTAAAAAGTTGATTTGGCCAAATGGAAAAAGAAGTACAAAATCTCACCCACAAAAAATTCCTTAAAAATTAGAATTGAGAAAGTAGGAGGTAATGACTCCATGAGACATCTAGAAACAATAGAACAAAGTCAAAGAATGGGAAAAAATAGAAAGAAAATGTGAACTATCTCATTGGAAAAACAACTGACCTGAAAAATAGATTGAAGAGAGATAATTTAAGAATTAATGGACTACTTGAAAGCCATGATCAAAGAAAGAGCCTACATATCATTTTTCAAGAAAGTATCACAGAAAACAGCCCCAAAATCCAAGAACCAGAAGGTAGAATAAAAAATGAAAGAATCTACTAATCACCACTTGAAAGAGATCTCAAAATTCAAACTCCCTGGAATATTATAGCTAAATTCCAGAGTTCACAGGTCAAAGAAAATATTTCAAGTATCCAGAAAGAAACCATTCAAATACCATGGAGCCACAGTCCGGATCATAAAAGATTTAGCAGCTACCACATTAAGGAAGTCAAGGGCTTGTGATATAATATTCCAGAAAGCAAAAGAGCTGGAATTAGAACCAAGAATAAGCTGCTCAGTAAAGCTGAGTATAATCCTTCAAAGGGAAAAAAATATTTAATGAAATAGAGAACTTTCAAGAATTCTGGATGTGAAGACCAGAACTGAATAGAAATTTTTACTTTTAAATGCAAGACTCAAGATAAGGTTAAAAAGGTGAACATGAAAGAGAAATCACACAAGGCTCATTTAGGTTAAACTATCTACATTTCCATATGGGAAGATGATACATATAATTTCTAAGACCTTTATCATTATTAGAGCAGTTAGAAGGATTCTACGTGAAAAGAGTGTATAGAAGTGAGTCAATTATACTGAAATGATGTAAAAAAATGGATAGCCTAGAAAAACATGCACTGGGAGAAGGGTGGAGAAGAGCAGAAGAGTTGGGGAAATTATCTCACTTAAAATAAGCATGCAAAAAAGACCTTGTAAAGTATAGGGGAAATGTTGGGGTCCGGGGGCAGGCAACACTTGAACCTCATTTGCATCTAAATTGGTTCAAAAAGGGAAACGCACAGACCCATGTATATACACAAACTATATATGTATATATATATATATACACATATATGTATATACATATTCAAATGGTAATAAAAATCTGTCTTACCCAAAAGGGAAGTATAGAGGAAGGAAATAAGAGAAAGAGAGGAGTCGTAAAAGGGTTGGCAGATAAAAGAAGGCAGTGACCAGAAGCAAAACAAAATTTAGAGGAAGAACAGGATAAAAAGAGAGAGAGAAGGATAAACTGAAGAAAATAAGATAAAAGGAAATAGTAATCATAACTTTGAATGTAAATGGGATGAACTTTCCCAAATGAAAGCAGACAGCACAATAAATTAGAAACTAGAATCCAACAATATGCTGTTTACAAGAAGCACACTTGAAACAGAAAGACACACAGAGTTAAAATACAGGGTGTAGTAGAATCTATTATGCTTTAGCTTAAGTAAAAAAGTAAGGATAGCCATCAAGATATCAGACAAAGCAAAATAAAAAGAACAATTAAAAGGGATAAGAAAGGAAACTACATTTTGCTAAGAGTCATTATAGGCCATGAAATAACAGCAATACTAAACATATATGCCTCAAATGTCATAGCATCCAAATTATTAAAGGAAAAATTAAATGACTTACAGGAGGAAATAGTAAAACTATACTAATGGGGAACCTCAACTTTCCCTTCTCAGAGCTAGATAAATCTAACCATAAAACAAATAAGAAGGAAGTCAAGGAAATGAATAAAAACTTAGAAAAGTTATATATGATAGACCTCTCAAATAATTGAATGGGAATAGAAATGAATATACCTTTTTTTCTCAGCTGTATATTTCACCTTCACAAAAACTGATCATGTATTAGAGCATAAAAACTTCACGGCCAAATGCAAAAAAGCAGATCATAATGTAATAAAAATTATGTTTAATAAAGGGCCATGAAGCATAGATTAAAAATTAATTGCAAACTAAATAATCTAATCCTAAAAATGAGCATGTCAAAGAACAAATCATAGAAAGGATCAATAATTTCATTAAAGAGAATGACAATGAGACATTTTAATATTTGTGAGATGTAACCAAAGCAGTAATTAGGGGAAATTTCATATCTCTAAATATGTACATCAATAAAAGAAAGAAAGAGCAGAGCATTGAATTGGGCATGCAAAAGAAAGGCTTGAAAAAGAACAAATTTTAAATCCCCAATTAAACACAAAAATGGAAATTTTGAAAGTCAGAGAAGAGATTAATAAAACTGAAAGAAAAAATTGAATTAATAAATAAAACTAGGAACTAGCTTTATGAGGAGAAACAATAATATAGATAAACAATTGGTTAACTTTATTTAAAAAGAAGAAAGGAGAAAAGCAAATTACTAGTATCAAAAATGAAAAGGGTAAATGTACCAACAATAAAGATGTAAATAAAACAGTTACTAGGAGCTATTTTGCCCAATTACATACCCATAAAGGTGATCATCAAAGTGAAAATGGATGAATATTTACAAAAATGTAAATTACTCAGAATAACAGAAGAGAAAATATAGTACTTAGATAAGCTTATTTTAGTAAAAGAAATTGAACAAGCCATCAATGAGCTCCTTAAAAAAAATTCCCAGGACCAGATGAATTTGCAAATGAATTCCACCAAACTTTAAGGAACAATTAATCCCAATAGTATATAAACTATTTGGAAAAGTAGGTAAAGAAAGAGTCCTACCAAATTATTTGTATGACACAAATATAGTCTTGATACTTAAACCAGGAAGAGTAAAAACAGAGAAAGAAAGTCATAGTCCAATTTCCTTAATGAGTATTGATGCAGACATTTTTATTAGTTTATTTATTTTTAGTTTTCAACATTCATTTCCATAAGTTTTAAATTTTCTTACCCCCTCTCCCTTCCCTCCCCAAGACAGCCTGCAATTTGATATAGCCTCTACATATACATTCCTATTAAACATATTTTCATGTAGTCATGTTGTATCGAAGAATTATAATAAATGGGAGAAACCATGAGCAAGAGAAAAAAAAACATAAAACAAAACAAAAGCCTATCAAAATCAGTCATCACACACTGTGGCTATTACTGTATACAATGTTCTCCTGGTTCTGCTCACTTCACTCAGCATCAGTTCATATAAGTTCAGGTTTTTCTGAAGTCCACCTGTTCATCATTTCTTATAGCACAATAGTATTCCATTACATTCATATACCACAATTTGTTCAGTCATTCCCCAATTGATGGGCATCCCCTCAATTTGTAGTTCTTGGCCACCACAAAGAGAGCTGCTATAAATATTTTTGTACATGTGGGTCCTTTTCCCATTTTTATGATCTCTTTGGGATACAGCCCTAGAAATGGTATTGCTGGATCAAAGGGTATGCACATTTTTATAGCCCTTTGGGTGTAGTTCCAAATTGCTCTCCAGAATGGTTGGATCAGCTCCACCAACAATGAATTAGAGCTCCAACTTCCCCACCTCTTCTCCAACATTTATCATTTTCCTGTTTTGTCGTGTTAGCCAATCTGATAGGTGTCACATGGTACCTCAGAGTTGTTTTGATTTGCATCTCTCTAATCAATAATGATTTAGAGCATTTTTTCATATGACTGTAAATAGCTTTAATTTCTTCCTCTGAAAACTGCCTATTAATGTCTTTTGACTATTTATCAATTGGGGAATGACTTGTATACTTGTAAAAATGACTCAGTTCTCTAAATATTTTTTAAACGAGGCCTTTATCAGAGATACTAGTTGTAAAACTTCTTTCCCAGTTTTCTGCTTCCCTCCTAATCTTGGTTGCATTGACTTTGTACAAAAACTTTTCAATTAATGTAATCAAAATTATCCATTTTGAGGCAAACATTTTCAAAAAAATACTAAAAATGAGATTACAATATATCATGATATAGTGTTGTTTTTGTTATCAATATGGTCAATTTTACTGATAGTGTTCCTAATATTGAACCAGCCTTGCATTCCTGGTATAAATCCCACCTGGTAATAGTGTATGATTTTTGGGCTATATTGCTGTAATCTCCTTGCTAGTGTTTTAATTTAAAATTTTGCCCTGATATTCATTAAGGAAATGTGACTATAATTTTGTTTTGCTCTTTCTGGTTTAGGTATCAAAACCATATTTGACTATATGGTTTTCCTGAAGCAGCTGGCTAGTGGCTTGCTACTGGTGACTAAACCTTTGACCATCAACCGTGTTCCTCTGGGAAGGACCCATCAGAAATTTGTCATTGCCACCTCTACCAGGGTTAACCTTTAGGGTGTAAAAATTCCAAATCATCTTACCGACGCTTGCTTCAGGAAGAGGCTCTGTAAACCTAGACACCAAGAAGGAGAGATTTTTGACCAGAAAAAAAGAAATATGAGATTACAGAGCAGCGCAGGGCTGATCAGAAAACAGTGGACTTTCAGATCCTGCCCCAAATCAGGGAAATTCCTCAGCTCTGTGGCTATCTGCATTCTGTATTCTCTCTCTCCAATGGAGTTTATCCTCACAAACTGGTGTTTTAAATGCCTCGCAGAGAACTCTTATTAAAATATTTGAAATAGCAAAAAAAGATTCAGAGGACAGATACATAGTTAATAAAAACAGTAGATAATATTTATAAAGCACTTACTATATGTCGGGCATTGTGCTAAGAACGTTACAGTTATTATCTAATTAGATCCTCACAACAACCTTGAGAGGGAGGTACTATTCTTATTCCCATTTTTCAGATGAGAAAACTAAGACAAATGGCGGTAAAATAACTTGATCAGGGTCACACAACTGATAACTGTCTAAGGCTGGATTTGAACTCAGGTTTTCCTGACTCCAGGCCTAGTGCTGTAACAATTATACCACCTAGCTGCCTTTAGTTAACCCCTACCTCTCAATGTGAATCTGCCTTTATATTCATAGCCATCTTCCTATGAATTGAAGACTAACCTCTGGAAGAGTGGGAGCTGATAACATGAGACGTATAGAACACCCAGTGTTATCTGTGGCACATATTAAATTGCCTCAGAAAACCTAATTACAAGTAAGGGGTACAAATGTAGCCAGAATTGGGTCACAGCACCCTGATATTTCTGTATCTCCACATGGAGGTGTTCAATCTAGGCAAAACCCTTCTGACTGGCTGTTTTGTATAGGGCCAACTCACACGCTTTTTATATTATGTTATATTCTATGGGCACCCAGAAATAATAGTGCAGGCTCTAGGCTGATAGGCTGATCAGTTTTGTGAATTCCTTGCAACTCCACTCAGTTATATAAGAGAAATATCTTGTTTTTTGATATTTGGACAGAAGAAGGATGCTCATATCTCTTAGGAATACCTTGAAGCATGGTCCTTATTTGAGAACTTTGCTTTATGCACCATAGAGTTGTAAATGTAGATTTTACTATTCAAGGTCTTCTATAGGGTTATATACACCTGTCTCCTCTAGAACTATTTTAAAATAGTTGTGTTTATATGAAGCACGAATAAAGTAATGATTCCGGTTTTGTAGAGTTGATCTTATTTTGAAATTTTCTTGTGTGTATATGTACACACACACACATATTATACACACACATATTCTTTGTATATGTTTATTGGCATACATTTTGTATTCCCCCACTAGAATGTAAATTACTTGAGGGCAGGGACTGTTCCCTTTTTATCTTTTTAATCCCCACTGTCTTGCACAGTATCCAATATGCTTGTTGAATTTAAATGAATTGAATTATATTAGCTGTATTTGACATGGGGAGTCAAAAGTCAGGTGCCTTTCATAGAATCACAGAGTTTGAATGAAAACTCAAAGGTCCTCTGCCCTAATCCATATCTGAGAAGAAATCCCCCTTTACAATTTTTCCCTGACAAGCAGCCATCTAACCTCTGTTTGAAGCCATTTCATGTCTAAATTATCCTGTTATTCAAAGGAGAGATTTTCTGCTCTAAACATAGAATGGGGATGAGGGGTGAAATTGAGGAAGGGAAATCACAGAATCACAGAATGTTAGAGCTGAAAAGAACCTTAGAGATGTATTTCAACATTCTTATTTTACAAAATCCCTGAATTAATTAATATAATAGGGTGACTCTCACATGGTTCATACCCACGGGAGAGAGAAACATCTTCAACCTTTTGTCAACATGCTAACATAGCTTTGAGCTTCCGTTTCCAGAGATTCCCAAAGTTACTTGACCTGCTGCCCCCTTTTCAAAAAAAAAAAAAAGAAAGAAATTACCCAGCACTGTCACCCTTCCCCCCTGGAAACCTACTTTCTATAACCCTTTAATGTTTTTTTTTAAATTTGTGTCATTTGAAAAAAATATATATTTTTTAAAACAACATATCCTAAATTTAATAATTTACTGCAAATTTTTCGGGTGGTTTTACTGCATTGAAATTTTGATGATTAAATATTGCATCATGTAACTATATAGTATCGTATTGTAGCCAAGTCATTGCACGTACATATTCCTGCCCAAGCACACTGGACTTGCCAGCTCTCCTGCCAACAGGCTTGTTAAGATCTGTTGGCAGACTTGATCACTGATTGGTTATAACCCGGATTTTGTGTGTTTATTTGGAAAATAATATAATCGCTATGACTTTAACTCTGTTACACAACAGATGGAATGTGTATGAACAGTTTTTCAAAATTTTCTTATCTTTCCTTCTTCCCTTATGCTTCCACCACCCCCTTATTTTTATTCAATGGACCCCAATTTTACCTGAGGCTACCACCACCCTGCTAGATCATTCCAGTGTTGCCCCCAGGGAGTGCTACTGCCCACTTTGGGAACCTATGCAAGTAAACTAATGTAGGTGGTGAGAGAGAGGCTGACATTGGGGAAAAGACAACCAAAAACAATAAGAGAACTAACTATTCTATTTCCCTTATGCTGGCCTTAGGGTGGCATTGGTCCTAGGAGACTTTCAAGAATACACCATTCTGGAGAAGGGGATCTTAAGGCATGGATAGGCTCTTTAGTCAAACTGCTGCACAGTGGGACTCCAGACAACAAGTGGCACTCCTGTGACCCTGGGCTTGAATTCCACTGCTCTATTCACTTGTGTAGCTGCCACTATGAGAATTACTGAAATCTTCCATAATACTCAACCAATCTCAGTGTAATCCACTGCTCAAACATAGATAGAAACAGGACCACTAAACTATAAATAAGAATCCCTGGTGACCACATATTGGCTTAGAAAACCACATATTAGCACCATATATGCTCTGTTGTATTTTTGCTTATTTTGTTAAACATTTCCCAATTACATTTTAATTTGGTGTTATAGTGTGTTGCAGTACACATCTCTGGAGCAGAGTATCACTCATGAGTTAACACTCTATGTTACTGGGAAGGCTTTTGCTTTACTGGTTTAGTGGAGGTCTGGTATATGTGTTGACCTCATCAGATTGTTCAGCTGATTCAACTATTCCATGTGGAAGTCACCAGGAAGTTGTTTCTAGGATTCTCATGATCACATATAAGGGAATGCCTTGAAGTAACTACAGAGCATGCGTATTTTGTAACTGGTTAGGTTGGCTAACCACATGACTGGAATAACCTTTTTCGTTTGGCCAATTAGCCAAATCTGTCAGAATATTCCAAAAGTCTCCAGTAAACTCTTTGTTGTTGTTTAGTAGTTTCAGTCACGTGCAACTCTTTGTGACCCCGTTTGGGATTTTCTTGGCAAAGACACTAAAGCAGTTTGCCACTTCCTTCTCCAGGTCATTTTATAGATGAAGAAACTGAGTCAAACAGAGCTAAGTGACTTGCCCAGGAACACACAGCTAGTACGTGTCTGAGGTGGGATTTGAACTCAGGTCTTCCTGACTCCACCCCTGACACTCTATCCACTGTACCATCTAGCTGCCCGTTAGTTGGCTCTGGTCACCTCTTTTTGCTTTATTCTCATCTAGGAAAGCTCTATGATTCTTTTACTCATAGTGTTTGGTGGGAGACGTAATAAGAAGGACACTTTAAGACATTGTCTCCCTCTGATGCCATATGGCCTGAGAAATGGGTTTTGGTCCTTGGTCTTTCCATTCTTTCCATCCTAGGTGAAAGGAATAGAATTTCTGACTTTAGTAGGAATCCAACTACTACAAGAGTCAGAATTCAGGCCAGGTGTTGCAACCAGTCCAATATCGATGCTCTTAGGAGTAAGAAGCTATCGTCAGGAGTGACTTTTTGGACCCATTATAGCAAAAGATGAAACTAGGTCTAACTTGATAATGATGCCCCCTTTGGATGTGGACTTGCTAGGACCCATGTTATATAGAAGCTAGGACAAGTTTTGAGCATACAACTCAAAAATCCCCATTGTGTAGGACAGAGGTGTCAAACACAGGCCTTGGGCCAACATTTCTAAGTGCTGATAACAATATAATTGAGAAATATTAAAATAGATAAATTAAAATACAACAAAACATACATAATATTAATAAATAAATTGTTTTCTAAGTCAATTTGCAGCCCACAGGGATTCTTTTTTTTTTTGAGAGGGGAAGGCAAGGTAATTGGGGTTAAGTGACTTGCCCAAGGTCACACAGCTAGTAAGTGTCAAGTGTCTGAGGGCAGATTTGAACTCAGGTCCTCCTGACTCCAGGGCCAGTGGTCTATTCACTGCACCACCTAGCTGCCTCACCCATAAGGATTCTTAAGCATTCTTTTAATTGCCCTTGTTTCTATTTGAGTTTGACACCATTGGGGTAGGGAATAGCATATCCCAGAAGTTATTGGGGTGATGTGGAGGCAGAATGTTTATATGTTTGTTCTTGTTATATCTGTGAAGTCAGTATTCCTTGGTTAAAGTTACTGTGTCTTAAGTGGTTAAATGGAACTAGGAATAATATGCATACATTTATTCTTGCTATATCTTTGAAATGAATATCCCTTTATAATGTTACCCAATGTGAAGTGGCTAAATAGAACTGGGGTGCTAGTCACTGGCCCCTAAAATGGGGGAACATTGTACAGGCTCAAGCTGATTAGAATAGAGAAAAATATATCCCATTTTCTCAGGCTACCCTCGAGTCCTGAGGGCTAATGTCACCCATCCTGGCCCTGAGAAAGTAAAGAGCCTATATACCACACTAGAAAGATTATCATAGGAAAATGACTCCTTGGCTGGCTATTCTCCAGTTCCCATGCTATCGTTAAAATGCTGAAGAGGGAAGACTTGAACTTCGACCTCAGATAGCTTGGGGTTTGTTTTGATTTTTAACCTTGTAGGGCAAAATTGGGAGTGAGGGCGATGCCATGATTTGTGATAAAAGTGATCTTTGTGACTAAGTTGACTGTGTTATTTTCTAATCTAACTAAGTAGCTTGCTGAAGTATATATGATCTTTCCTGGGGTTAAGTGAATATTTAGAAAACACTGGTCCTGGAAAGGAATGTAGAGGGCCAACATAGGTAGGAGCAGAGTCACAGGGCTGACATGCCATAACTGATTGATATACCTCTATAAGATCCCCTAGCATAGTAGTGGGGGCTGAGTCAATGCTCAGTGGACAGTACAGATATCACAAGGTCTTGACTCTTGGTAAGATCCAGACTCAAACCAGTTCCATATCCAAATCTGTGTGAACAAAGCTTTAGGAAGATAAAACATGAAAAGTATAGTAATAGTTTCCTCTGGTGGTGCTGATGGTGTTTCTCTGAGAATTCTACACATTCCTGTCCTTACTCTTGGCAACTGGGTGGTGCAGTCAATACGGTGCTTGGCCAGAAGTCAGGAAGACTTCTCTTTTAGAGTTCAAATCTCACCTCAGGCACTTATGAGCTGTGTGACCTTAGGCAAGTCTCTTAACCCTGTTTGCCTCAGTTTCCTCATCTGTAAAATGAGCTGGAGAAGGAAATGGCAAACCACTGCAGCATCTCTGCCACAAAAACCCCAAATGGAGTCATGAAGAATCAAACACAACTGAAAATGACTGAACGACAACAGACATTCTCACTCTTCATGTTCATAATTCTATTTCTTTTCTCTCGATCTTAAATGGGTTTTTCTTAAGCTTTCTGGCAGCTTTCTTTTACTCTTCGTTACTCTCCACATCCTCTATCCCTCTCCAACAAATGCATCCATCCCCCTTACCCAACAACACATGCTTAGAGATTCTTAAAGTGACTTAATTATTCTTTTTCAAAAAACTTAACGGAAAATATAAAAGATTGCCTTTGGTAGGCAAGCTGGAAGGTATCATAGTAATAATCTTTTAAAAATTTCCTGGAATTCATTGTTTCCTTTTTGTTGTAGATACCTAATATGATGCTCAGAACTGAATTCCTCAAGGTCCCATGGGGTGGAACTACTGATAGGCATGGAATGACCTAATGAACCTTTGCAATTTGCAGCTCCCTTGAGTACTCCAGGGCTCAAGGAAGCTCCACTTCCTATAAAGAGGATTGGAAGTCCCTATGGTCATTTCAGTCTGCAGAGAGGATTTGCCACTAAGATGGAGAGCAAAAGGGACTTAAAGCTCAGAGTGAGAGAAGGAAAAGATATGAAGACACAATAGCAAGACCAGGAAAGCTTTGCCTTTGGCTGGGTGGGATATGGGGAGGAGAGAATAACCAGGGGCTGATGAGTAGTGCTATGTGCTCAGCTGATTCATGCCTCACGTGGAAGGGGTTAGGGAGCCTGCTTCCAGAAAGTCATGGTGATGTTTAACAGAAGTGGGGAAGCACTTGCTCCCCACTTTTGAGCATGAGCAGATATTCTGTAATTGGTTCTCTACTGCTAAACCACATGGTGAAGAGAAGCCATTTTGATTGGCCATGATGCAAGAACTAAAGTACCTTCAAAAGACACTAGCCAGTCAAAGCAAATCTCTAGCTCTGGCTTTTTCTTGACTGTCTGTGGTTGAATGCAGAGGCAGAGAATGCTATAAGAGAAGAGCAAGCCCTTAGACCTTTGACCTTTGCAACCCCCAACCCAGGCTGCCACCATGTAATCCATGAATGCATGGCCCTGCAGTTGCTTCTTCTCTGTTGTATCTATTCCTTCCTGTTTTAGGGGGAGTATCAGAGACATCTATGACCTTATGAATTTCAAAATGTAAGCCACAAAGACCTCTAGGAACTGGAGTCCGTACTAACTCTTGTGACCAGCCAGTTCAGTCAGTTAGTCAAAAAATATTTAATAAGAATTAACTGTGTGCTTGGTACTATGTAAGCACTGGGAATACAAATACAAGGCAATCCCTTCTTCCCTCAAGGAGCTTACATTCTAATGAAGTAGCAAGAACTCAAGGAACAACCTTCAGGACCTTACCCAGTAGTAACTGATACAAGGGCTCATGTAGTGGCTTTACCACCTTTGGAAGTGGATTTTGTGGAAAAAATTCTACTTAGAAACTGCTTTAAGTTTGAACCCACTCTCCCTGGGCACTGAAGTATTACTGGGGAAAGTAGGCCCACAAATGTTGGGGAAAATGTTTGATAACTTCTATTCCTGCTATGTCTTCTCAGAAAACATCCTGTTCTAAAATCTAATTTATATAAATTTATTAAAGAGAACTGAGGTACTAATAGTTAAGATGAAGGGAATACATCAGAATGGGGGCTAAAACCTCTATCATTAGAAAGACTCATCTTCAACCCCTTGGGGAAATCCCTAGAACTTTGGAGGAAGGGGAGGTACATCTGGCCTCACTCTGAAAGACTCAGTCTAGATTCTTCCTGTGTACAACTTCAGGGACTCTGCCCCCTAGACACACACACACATAAGCACACACACACACACGCACACGCATACTCACACACATGTATACACACATGCACACACATATGTACACAAATCCCTTACCTGATACAGATGCCTGAAATTTCTTTACAAGGGAACAAAGCTTTTTTCTTTTATAATAGAAATCAGGATTAAAATGCAAATATCTCCAAAAGAAACAGAGACAGTGATTTAGATTCAGGATAAGTTGCAAATGACTGATGTCAGAGTCTTTCCTGAGAGAAGATAAACCTAGAAGGGGAGGAGAGTGAGCATGTAGGCTCTGGGCACCTTGGTGTCAGCCTCTGGAAAGAAGAAAGAGCACTGAAAGGAAGACTGTGACCACCAAGTTACATCATCTACTTGAGAATTTAGCCCAGGGCAACCCAAATCTCATTTACCAGTAGTGTTCCCATTTATTCACTCCCCTCCACTTGAGGCTGCCTGCCTGCTCTACTATATCGAACCTCCTGCCTTATTTAATCTGAGCTTGCTGTGCTATGCCTTTGTTTCCTCTGAAATTTATCTTCAGTTAAGTTGTACTATATTTTACAGCTTTCTCTCTGGTTATATATTGTAAAGTTTTCTTTGCTGGGTCTCTGAGCTGCTTGGTTGTTTTTCATTATTTCTGTAGGATGCTGAGGGAAAAAAAGCAATTCCTTTATTTGAGAATCCTGACATTTATTAGCATAATAAAACTCTCAAGATGAAATTGCAGTTTTCCAGACAGTAATTTCATTTGCAGGACAACTTACTAGGAATTTATTTTAAAGCTAGGTAAAACCTAAAATATATGAAACATGCACAGAATACAGACCAGAAATAAAAGAAATAAGAAATGCATTAGGAATGGGAAATTTGGCTGTTGTCTCTCACATTTTAATTAGGCACAACAGTGCCAATGGTCTACAAATCCCAACTCTCAAGTTTTCATGGTTTCTAACCAGAACCACTGTGGATTCCTGGGAAACCTTTCCTTCAATATGTTTAGAATTGCCACACCTTTATTGCTCTTTCAAATGAATGCCAGTGGCCAGACAAGGAAACCACAATTATCCAGAGATTTTGAATGTCAAATTGGTCTTACTGGCCACATCTGAAAATTACAAGATGTGCTACCACATAAAGCAAACCAGCTCTTTGAGATCTACAAGGATTGATTTGCCCTCACAGTAACTGAGGTGACAGGATTCCTCATCCCAGCTGGAAGAAATATGGTGACATGAATTCAGATGCCCCGTTAGCTGTTCTTGATATGGCCCAAAACTAAAGAAATCCATTGTTGTGCATGACTTAACGCCTCTAACTTTGATTTTTTTTAATTTTCAAGAACGTATTTTTTCCCTTTTCTATCTCCCCTCATTTACTGCACGGGAGAAAAGAAAAAAAAGGATTACAAAAATCGTTTATCTTATAAGCACATCAGAGCGAAACAAATTTCTTCACTGGTCACATCTCAAAATGCGTTTCTTATTCTGTTTATTAGTCTATGATCTTTCTATCATAAGCAATTCATTCATTTGCTAAACCCATAGGTCAAAATTCCACTACTTCACAATTACAGTGCATCTTCAAGTGTACACATGTAGAATGTAATTTCTTTACATTTAGAGCATTGTAAACCTTTTGAGGCTCTATTCCCATTGGTATCTGACACTCTTTTCATGGGTGTCACTAAAATTCCATCTCTCTTCAAGCTCTGATACAGAATAATAATACATGCACCACCTTATATCAAAGGCTTTTAGTTTTTTCAAAGAATTTTCACATACAGTATGTTATTATCTGATTCCCTTGCTTCCCTCTAAAACGGGAACATTAATAGAATCTAACCTTTCATGGAGATTGCATTTGTGAACAAAGAATATATCGTGTTTGTCAAATACAACAGCATTATCATTATGTCCCTCCTCCATCTTAAGGTGAAGGGCCTTGAATGTCTGATCTTCCCTGAGGCCTCATAGTGTATATTATAGGAATTATTGGGATTATCCCTTGCTTTTCTTTTAACCTTATGAGAAATAGGCATTTTCTACTTAAAACTTGTAGAAGGTTGGAGAAATTGCTGGAATCAGGCATTGTTCCAGACGGAAGCTCTCCACAGGAGGTCCACTGCTTTCAGTACAGACACACAGCAGGCCTTCTATTTCCATTCATTTCTTCAGACCTTCCTGCCTCCTCTTCCCTACTCTACACTTACAGTGTACTTACCAAGAAGCATTCTGGTTTAAAGGCAGTGTACTTCAGAACAAAGAAGGATGAGATTCACAGCAGGACATCACAATTAAGTTGAAAGGCAGCATCTAACGGTGGACAGATAGCCACTGCCTCTGAAGCGGGAGAGTCTGGGATCGGGTCCCATATCTGACCCTTCCTAGTCAAGTCCTTTCCCTCTGAGGTACACAGGCAATTCTTTTTTTTTTATTTAGTATTTTATTTGTTCCCAGTTACATATAAAAACAATTTTTAACATTCCTTTTCACAACTTTCAGTTCCAAATTTTCTCCTTTCCTTCCTCCCACTCCCACCCCCTCATAGAGAAGGTAAACAATTCAATACAGGTTTTACATGTGTAGTCATGCAAAACATTTCCATAACAGTCATGTTGTGAAAGAAAACAAAGACAGAGAAACTCAAAAAAAATGAAGTAAAAAGAGTATGCATCAATCTGTATTCAGACACAATGAGTTCTTTCATCATAAGTCCTTCAGAGTTGTCTTGGATCATTGTATTGCAAAAATAGCTAAGTCATTCACAGCGGATCATCATACAATATTGCTGTTACTTTGTTCATAGCACATTTCACTTTGTATCACCTCACAGAAGTCTTTCCAGGTTCTTCTGAGAGTATCCTGCTCATTATTGCTTACAGCACAATACTATTGCATCATAATCACATACCACACTTTATTCATCCATTTCCCAATTGATGGGCATCACCTTAATTTCCAATCCTTTGACACTAGAAAAGAGCTGCTATAAATATTTTTGTATATGTGGGTCCTCTTCTTTTTTTGTTTTTTAATCTCTTTTGAAATACAGATCTACCAGTAGTATTCTTAGGTCAAAGGGTATGCATGGTTTTATGTACCTTTGAGCATTGTTCCAAATTGCTCTACAGAATGGTTAAATCAGTTCACAACTCCACCAATAGTGCATTAATGTCTAATTTTTCCCACAACCCCTCCAACATTGGTCATTTTCCTTTTCTGTCCTATTAGCCAATCCAATAGGTATGAGGTAGTAACACAGAATTATTTTAATTTTTGTTTCTCCAATCAATAGTAAGTTAGAGCATTTTTCATATGGCCATAGGTAGTTTTGATTGCTTCATCTGAAAACTGTTCATATCTTTTGATCATTTGTCAGTTGGGGAGTGACTCTTATTTTAATCAACTTGATTCATTTCTCTATATATTTGAGAGATGAGGCCTTTATCAGAGAACCTTGCTTCAAAACTCTTTTCTCGGTTATGATTGCTAACTGAATTTCCCTCCACTCTATTCTTACCCCCCCCCCCGTTTATTTTATTCTCTCTCTCTTTTCACACCTCTCTCCCTCCAAAGTATTTTACTTCTGACTTCCTCCTCCCCCAATCTGCCCTCCCTTCTATGAGCACCCCCCTCCTTTTCTTATCCTCTTCCCCTCCTACTTTCTTGTAAGGTAAGATAGATTTCTATACCCAATTGTGAGTGTATGTTATTCCATCTTTGAGCCCATTCTGATGAGAGTAAAGTTCACTCCCCCATGGTAATGTAAAAACTCTTTTTTACCTCTTTCATGTGAGATAATTTACCCTATTCTACCTCTCTCTTTCCCTTTCTCTCAGGGCATTCCCCTTTCTCAGCCCTTAATTTTATGTTTTAAGATATCATCCCATCATATTCAACTCACACCTGTGTTCTCTGTCTATACACTCCATCTAACTACTCTCATAATGAGAAAGTTCTTGTGAGTTACAAGTATCATCTTCCCATGTAGAAATGGAAACAGTTTAATCTTATTAAGTCCCTTATGAGTTCCCTTTCCTGTTTACTTTTTTGTATTTCTTTTGAATCTTGTATTAGGAAGTCAAATTTTCTATTTAGCTATGGTCTTTTCATCAAGGATGCTTGGAAATCCTCTATTTTATTAAATAGCCATTTTTTCCACTGAAGGATGGAAAGTTTTTCTGGGTAGATGATTCTTGGTTGTAATCCTTGCTCCTTTGCCCTCTGGAATACCATATTCCAAGCCCTCCAATCTTTTAATATAGAAACTGCTAAATGTTTTGTTATCCTGACTGTGGCTTCACAATACTTGAATTATTTCTTTCTGGCTGCTTTCAATATTCTCTCCTTGACCTGGGGGTTCTGGCATTTGTCTATAGTATTCCTGGGAGTTTTCATTTTGGGATCTCTTTCAGGAGGTGATCAGTGGATTCTTTCTATTTTTATTTTACCCTCTGGTTTTAGCATGCCAGGGCAGTTTTCCTTGAGAATTTCTTGAAAGATGATGTCTAGGCTCTTTTCTTCCTTTTTCTGACCATGGCTTTCAAGAAGTCAAATATTTTTTAAATTATCTCTCTTGTATCTATTTCCTAGGTCAGTTGTTAAGATATTTTACATTATCTTCTTTTTCCCTCATTCTTTTTGTTTTGTTTTATTGTTTCTTGATTTCTCATATAGTCATTGGCTTCCATGTGCTCAATTATAATTTTTAATCAATTATTTTCTTCAGTGAGCTTTTGTACCTCCCTTTCCATTTGGCCAATTGTACTTTTCTTGCAGGGGGGAAGGCAGGGCCATTAGGGTTAAGTGACTTGCCAAAAGTCACACAGCTATTGTGTCAAGTGTCTGAAGCTGCATTTGAACTCAGGTCCTCCTGACTCCAGGGCTAGTGCTTTACTCACTGTGTTACCTAGCTGCCCCTCAATTCTACTTTTTAGGGAGTTTTTTTTTTTCAATGAATTTTTGTGCCTCATTTCTCATTTGGCCTATTCTGTCTTTTAAGGTGTTATTTTCTTCTGTATTTGTTTTTGTTTCCTTTACCAAGTTATTAACTCTTTTTCATGATTTCCTTGAATCACACTAATTTCTCTAACCAATTTTTCCTCTACCTTTCTTGCTTGATTTTTAAAATCCTTTTTTGAGCTTTTCCATTATCTGACACCAATTCATATTTTTTCTTTGAGCCTTTGGAGGTAGGAGCTTTGATTTTGCTGTCTTCTTTTGAGTGTGTTTTGGTCTTTCTTGTCACCCTAGTAACTTTCTGTAGTCAGAATTTTTTTCTGTTCTTTGCTCATTTTCCAGCCTGTTTCTTGACTTTTAACTCTTTGCTAAAGTGGGCTTCTGCTTCTAAGTAGAGGGCACACTCTCCCAAGATTCAGGGATTTTATGCAGCTGTTTTCAGAAATACTTCTAGGGACTTATACATTTTCAGTTATTCCAAAGTGGCATGATCTATAGAGGGGTGTGTTTACTACTCTCCTGGCCTGTGCTCTAGTCTGTGAGCAATCCCAAGCACTCTTTTCTGCCTTGGAACTGTGATGAGGGTCCTTATTCTACTGTGTCCACAAGCTCTGGTGTGCCAGTGTACCTCCTTACCCTGGCACTGACATGCAGGACTGGGACCCAAATCTGAGTAAAGGCAAAGCAACACAGTCCTGAGTCAGTGCTAGAAAAGATACCTCTCATTCTGACCAGTTGCTCAACCTCCTTACTATCCGTTGGCTAAGTACTCCAGAAGCAGCTGCTGCCACTGCTGATTCAATGGCTCCCAAGGCCTGTTCCTGTTTTCCTGGGTTTGGGGCTCTGCTGGCATGGCCTGTACTAGTTTGTGCTACACTCTCATCCAGGTGTGACAGACCTGTCCTGTTGGCCTAAGTTGTCTTTGGCTGGAAAATTATTTCACCCCATCCTTTTATGGGTTCTGCTGCTCCAGGAATTGTTTTATGGCATTATTTCAAGGTTTTTGGAGGGGTTTAGGTGAAGGCTTAGGTGAGTCCCTGCCTTTTCTCTGTCATCCTGGTTCTACCCCCTGCCTCCAACTTTTAAATGGAACTCTATAAGCTAGATAGATGCTCATTCATATATTTCATAATGCTTTCTTGTGTATACATATCAAAATACAGTCATGTGATGGGAAGGAGAGTCCATAGCTGGGCAGTCCATGTGTTACTGTGGTCCCCTGGGGACAAACAGAGAACCAAAGTAAAATCTATTACTTATTGGGGCAGAGCTTCTTCAGGGCATTAATGTAAATGCATGGATAAGAACTGCACAGGATGATAAGGTGTGGAGGGATTTCAGTGTGCATCAGTGGATCCAGTGCAACAAAGTATGAGAGTAAAGCATGTGATTTTCTCACTCTCCCCCTCCCATCCCCCAGTGCTAATAAATAATTTCCTTTGGCTATACAGACACTTGGTTCAAGCCCAGGAAAGCTATGGAAGCACATGTGATAACGTTAATAAAAAACCAAAAGCAACGTTATAGAAAATAAAGAGATTAAACCTCTCTTAACATATTGTGTCTGGTGAACTATCAGAGAAGATCCTCTGGTATACAGTTAAGGCCTTGAATGAATCTGTAGGGAGACATCCAACTGTTGGGTCAATGAATGATCATTTATTATGTGTATATATATATGTGTGTGTGTGTATGTGCGTGTGTGTATGTGTGTGTATGTGTGTGTGTGTTTGTATGTGTGTATATATGTGTGTATATGTGTGTGTGGGTCTGTATCATGTGCCAGGGACTGTGCCGGGCACTAAGGACAAATCGACAAAGACAAAAGTGAAACACTCCTTGCCCTCAAAGAGCTTATATTTATAATTCAATACAACAATTTGCCCCATTGTATGAGCTCAAATGACATACATTTGCCTTCATTGAAAGATATATAAAGAAAGTAGGATAAATAGTGGCAGATGACTCATCTAGTGAATAGACCAACCATTAGGATCCAGGATCATAGGAGCATGGATTTAGAGCTGGAACAAACCTTATGAGTTATGTAGTCCAAGCCCTCATTTTACAGGTGAGGAAACTGAGGCTCAGAGAAGTTTGAAAAATTATCCATAGTCACACAATCAATATCAGAGGCAGGATTTGAATCTAAATCTTCCTGAATTAATGTCCAACACTCTATCTGTCCCAATATTCCTTCAATACCTATCAGTTGGTGATGAGACCACCACCTTCATGAATACACACTGGAGACATATTTTTATATTCAACAAATTCAGTTCAAATTTAAAATAATAAAAATTGAGTACCTACCACATGATCCTGGTGACTTTGCTTAATGCCAAGTGGGTGGTAAATCATTTTGAAGATGCTAATGGCTGCCATTTGGCTTTGAAAATTTTCAGAACAAGCTTATTAAATTTACCCATTTCTTCAGATGCCCACCCCCAAAGCTGTTGGTACAAAGTAGGGGATGTTGGGAAGGTATTGGGTACAAGGTGATTGCGGAAATCAAATGGAGGCCTGTTCCATGGAAGAGCGTCAATCAAATAACATGTGATAGTCTGGTGGGTTGTCCCTCTGTCCACAGGGTTCCTGTAGTAACTCTCCACCTGATACCGTGATGATTTCCTCCTGAAAGAAAGGAAAAAGGGAGGTTCATATGTATAAATAGGAGGTATGTCTGATTAACCTATGGTGACTGGAGTGTACTGGTCTCTGAGAGATGGAGATGAGGAGTTCATGAATTCAAAGAATCTATGAATTGGAAAAGACTTTTGAGAACAACAAGACTAAGCTCCCAGCCAGAATAGAATGACCCCTACAACCTGGATGAATAAATGAGTGAAAAGTCATTTATTAAGTGCTTACTATATGCCAGGCATTGGGGTAAGGTCCTCATTCAACCTTTTCTTTGAACTGTCCCGAGAGACTATTATTTTAATGTCTCTAATTCTGTTATGGAGCTCTCAGATCACAGATGGTAAGGGGGTTGAGCAACTGGTCAAAAGGAGATTACAGGGTTGGGGGAGCTAGGTGGCATAGTGAAGAGAGAACCAGCCTTGGAGTCAGGAGGACCTGAGTTCAAATCTGGCCTCAGACACCAGACACTAGCTGTGTGACCCTGCGATTACCGAGAGAGAGAGAGAGAGAGAGAGAGAGAGAGAGAGAGAGAGATTTTACAGCAGTATCTTTGCTAGTACTGAGACAGGACTCTGTTGCTTTACCTATACTCAAATCTGGGTCCCAGTACTGCATGTCAGTCCCAGGGTAAAGAGGTACACTGGCACACCACAGCTTGCAGCCACAGTAAAATGGGAACCCTCATCACTGTTCCAGGGCAGAAAAGAGTGCTTGTGAATGCTCACAGACCAGAGCACAGGCCAGGAGAGTAGTAAAGACACCTCTCCCTGGATCATACGACCTTGGAAGAACTGAAAATGTATAAGTCCCCAGAAATATCTCTGAAAACAGATACACAAAATCCCTGAAGCTTGGGAAAGTGCCCCTTCCACTTGGGAAGCAGAGCCCTACTTTAGCAAAGAGTTAAAAGTAAATAAATAAGCTGGAAAAAATAAGCTAATAACAGAAAAAAAATTCTGACCGTAGAAAGTTGCTATGGTGACAAGGAAGACCGAAATACACACTCAGCAGAAGACAGCAAAGTTAAAGCTCCTATATCCAAAGGCTCAAAGAAAATTATGAATTGGTCTCACAATATGGAAGAGCTTAAAAAGGATTTTTAAAATGAAGTAAGAAAGGTAGAGGAAAAGTTGGTAAGAGAAATTAGAGTGATGCAAGAAAATCATGAAAAAGAGTTAACAGCTTGGCAAAGGAGACAAAAAAATACAGAAAAAATAACACCTTAAAAAACTAAATAGGCCCAATGACAAAAGAGGTACAAAAATCCAACAAGAATAAGAATGCCTTGAAAAACATAATAGGCCAAACGGGAAAAGATTTACAAAAGTTCACTGAAGAGCAAAACTCCTTTAAAAAGTAGAATTGGCCAAATGGAAAAAGAGGCACAGAAATTCACTGAAGAAAATAACTCCTTAAAATAGAATTGGCCAAAAGGAAAGGGAGGTACAAAAGCTCAGTGAAGAAAATAATTAATTAAAAATTATAATTGAGCACATGGAAGCTAATGACTATATCAAGAAAAAATAAAACAAACAAAAAGAATGGGGGAAAAAGAAGATAATGTGAAATATCTCATTGGAAAAACAACTGGCCTAGAAAATAGACACAAGAGAGATAATTTAAAAATTATTGGACTACCTGAAAGCCATGATGAAAAAAAAGAAAGAAAAGAGCCTAGACATCATCTTTCAAGAAATTCTCAAGGAAAACTGTCCTGGCATGCTAAAACCAGATGGTAAAATAGAAATAGGAAGAATTCACTGATCACCCCCTGAAAGATATCCCTAAATGAAAACTCCCAGGAATACTACAGAAAAATGCCAGAACCCCCAGGTCAAGGAGAGAATATTGAAAGCAGCCAGAAAGAAATAATTCAAGTATTGTGAAGCCACAGTCAGGATAACAAAACATTTAGCAATTTCTATATTAAAAGATTGGAGGGCTTGGAATATGGTATTCCAGAGGGCAAAGGAGCAAGGATTACAACCAAGAATCATCTACCCAGAAAAACTTTCCATCCTTCAGTGGAAAAAATGGCTATTTAATAAAATAGAGGATTTCCAAGCATTCTTGATGAAAAGACCATAGCTAAATAGAAAATTTGACTTCCTAATACAAGATTCAAGAGAAGTATAAAAAAGTAAACAGGAAAGGGAACTCATAAGGGACTTAATAAGGTTAAACTGTTTACATTTCTACATGGGAAGATGATACTTGTAACTCACAAGAACTTTCTCATTATGAGAGTAGTTAGATGGAGTGTATAGACAGAGAACACAGGTGTGAGTTGAATATGATGGGATGATATCTTAAAACATAAAATTAAGGGCTGAGAAAGGGGAATGCCCTGAGAGAAAGGGAAAGAGAGAGGTAGAATAGGGTAAATTATCTCACATGAAAGAGGTAAAAAAGAGTTTTTACATTACCATGGGGGAGTGAACTTTACTCTCATCAGAATGGGCTCAAAGATGGAATAACATACACTCACAATTGGGTATAGAAATCTATCTTACCTTACAAGAAAGTAGGAGGGGAAGAGGATAAGAAAAGAAGGGGGGTGCTCATAGAAGGGAGGGCAGATTGGGGGAGGAGGAAGTCAGAAGTAAAATACTTTGGAGGGGGAGAGGGGTGAAAAGAGAGAGAGAATAAAACAAATGGGGGGTAGGAATAGAGTGGAGGGAAATTCAGTTAGCAATCATAACTGTGAAAAGAGTTTTGAAGCAAGTTTCTCTGATAAAGGCCTCATCTCTCAAATATACATAGAAATGAGTCAAGTTGATTAAAATAAGAGTCACTCCCCAACTGACAAATGATCAAAAGATATGAACAGTTTTCAGATGAAGTAATCAAAACTACCTATGGCCATATGAAAAAATGCTCTAACTTACTATTGATTGGAGAAACAAAAATTAAAACAATTCTGGACTAATTTGGAACTATGCTAAAATATTTATAGTAGCTCTTTTTTGGTAGCAAGTAATTGGATATTGAGGGGAGGGGACATCCATCAGTTGGGGAATGGCTGAACTAGTCATGATATATGATTGTGATGGAATGCTAGTGTGCTATAATAAATGATTAACTAGATGCTCTCAGAAGAACCTGGAAACACATGAACTGATGCAAAGAAAAATGAGCAGAATCAGGAGAACCCTGTACACATAAGAATTATATTGTAAGATGATCAACTGTAAATGACTTAGCTATTCTCAGCAATACAATGATCCAAGACAACTCTGAAGGACTTATGATGAAAAATGTTATCCATCCCCAGACATGATGGAGTCTGAATACAGATAGAAATATACTTTTTTAAACTTTATTTATTTATTTATTTATTTAGTTCTATATTTTCTCTTACAACATGACTAATATGGAAACGTTTCACATGACTACACATGTATAATCTATATCAAATTGCTTGCCTTCTCAATTGGTGGGTGTGGGGGGAGGGAGAGAATTTAGAACTTTATTTTAAAAACAAATGTTGAAATTGTTTTTAACATGTGATTGGGGGAAAATAAAATACTAAATTAAAAAAAAAGAAATTTACTTTGTGACCCTGGGCAAGTCATTTAACTTCTATTTGATTCAGTTTCCTTGACTGTAAAATGAGGACAACAATAGCACTTACCTTGCAGGGTTGTTGTAAGAACCAAAGGAGATGATATTTGTAAAGTTCTTAGCACAGTGTCTGGCACATAGTAAGCAGTGTATACATGTTTATTTCCTTCCCTTGAATTCATTACTTATCCTATTCATTTGTCACTTAGTACATTTTGTCTTATGGCATCGTTGTAGTGTTGTCTTTTATTTATATTTAATTATCATGTGTATAATGTATATATCGATACATATATGTCTCTATAATATATATTACATGTAAGCTAACTACATAGACTATAGATAATATATTATTTGTATATATATATACACTAAATGAATAGTAAGAGATTGTGTATATATACATATATACACACTTACATGTATGTATTGCATATATCATCTGTGTGTGTATATGTACACAAAGAGTAAGTATATAGTGAGAGTCAGTGTATATGTGAGTGTGTGTATGTATGTATATACATATACATATATATACGTAAATATAGTTATTTTTCATTGGTGTCCAACTCTTCATGACCCCATTTTGGGGTTTTCTTGGCAAAGATGCTGAAGTGGTTTGACATTTCCTTCTCCAGCTCCTTTTACAAATGAAGAAACTAAGGCAAAAAAGGCTAAGTGATTTGCTGAGGATCACATAGCTAGTAAATGCATTCTGATTTGAGGTCAGATTGGAAATCGGGGAAATGAGTTTTCCTGACTCCAAGCCCTGCATTCTATCCACTGTAATACCTAGCAGCCTCTTCAAACAGAAGTTATAAATGACTTTCCCAGGATCGCCTAGCTAGCAAGTGTCTGAGGCTAGATTTGAACTCGTGATCTTCCTGACTACAGGCCCTTGGTTCTATCCGCTATACTACCAGAAGATAAGATATTTGTTTTTGCTTTGTTGTTTTTCACTCATGTCCAACTCTTTTTGACCTATTTTGGGGTTTTCTTGGCAAAGATACTAGAATAATTTGCCATTTTCTTCTCTAGGTCCAGATGAGGAAACTGAGGTAAACAGTGTTAAGTGATTTGCCCAGGATCACACAGTTATTGTCTAAGGTTGGATTTGCACTCAGGTTTTCCTGACTCCAGATCGTAGCACTCTATATACTTATATATTATACGTATATATATTACATGTATTGTATTCATATATTTAAATAAGTGTATTAGTAGGTCGTGTGTATATATGTATATATATGATATAAGTATATATAACGTACATAGTACATAGTAAGAGATAGCAGATATATATACTTCTATATTATATATAGACATATACTAAGTGAATAGTGAGAGGTGGCATATATATGTATATATACTTATATGTATACATATCACTGTAATATATAAATACATATGTGTATATACAGATATATAGAGAGATGCATGCACTATAATATACAGATGTGTGTGTGCGTGTGCGTGTATGTGTATGTGTATACACACACACGTTTATGTATAAATATGCCTGCACTAAATGTATGGTAAGAGGCATAATGAATAGAAAGCTGGCCTCAGAGTCAGGCAAGCCTGTGCTTAGGTCCTCCATATGTTGTTTCCAGGCCATAAGACCCTGGGCAAATCACTTGATCTCTCTGTATTCACAGGCTACTCTCGGTGACTCCCAGTTTGCCCTAACAGAGGAAGTTGCCTCACTCCCTCCCTACGTTCGTGAAACCACAGGACTCCACCACAACAATAACAACAACAAAAGTATTTTTATATATTGAACGAATAAATTAATCACATGTTCTTTACCACTAAACCAGGCATAACAGAAATCTAGTGAACACATTTAGGGAAAGAGCAGTGTTAAGCTACCTCTAAGGAGCCTTATCTTTATGTCAGGCTGGTAATTGGAACTGTGGGGGAATTATAGGTTGGGCCACTAGGGCTTGAATCCAGGCCAGAATTCAGGGGCACTTTGTCACAAGCGCCAGCGCTAGCTCCACTGTCCTGGCCCCAATCCCATTTAGTTGATTAGGTCCTGTCTCCCTCCGGCTTCCCTGCAGTTTCAGTTCCCTTAGGGAGCTAACCTAAAGGAATCTCATATGGAAAAAAGACTGCAATGGGGCACTAAGGAAATGCTGTTCTTCATTTCCATAGCCTTGGTTTTGCTTAGACAGCTGATTTTTAAAGGCTCCAGGGTTTCTGACAAAGTGCATTTTGGAGTCACACTTGGTACGAATGTGTCCAGTGTCCAGAATTGACCTTCTTGGGGACAGGATATCATTAGAATATTTAAATTGCAATGTGAAGCAACTCAGACAGGTACATTAGCCTGCTAAACTCAAGTTCGTTAAGCAGATAATAAACCAGTTAGCTTAGAAAAGAAAGTGTGTTAAGATTAGTACACTGTTAACTGGGAGTACACGTGGGGGTATATGTGTACTTTCGGAGGGATTTCAGTTTAGGTTTAGAACCAGAAAAGCCCTGAAAATGAGAAAGTAGTTAATGAACAGGCTAATTATATTAAATTATATTAAAACTAAGCTAAGCTTTGATTTGATTAGGGAAAGCCTTTATAATACCTTATTCTGTACCTATCTTACAGCATAGTAACTAGGGTAGAAGGTTGGGACAGTGCTAGAAGGCACAGGCTATGTGCCTTCCCACATGACAGAAACTCCTTGTGTACTGCTAGGCACATAAGCAAGCCCTCGAAGATGTTTGGATAATGAGGATAATAACACTTGAGAAAGAGTCCCACTAGCTCTCCATGCCATCCTTAAATGGTGCTTCTGTGGTGGAATAGATATACCTAGGTAACCTCCCAAATAAAAGGCATTATGTATAATTCTCAGGTATTGTGGCTGCTATCCTGAGGATGGGGAATTTTTCCTATAAAGATCAAACCCTGTTTCATCTGTTATTTCACTTTTCTCTTTGTTTGTGGCTCCTTAAGAGACCACAAAAGGGCATGTAGGTGAATCCAAGAGGGATGATCTTTGGAGGAGAAATATTCCCCCAGGGAGGGTAGAAAGGAAAGTTGCCAAGAAAAATACCAATAAGAACTTGATTTGGGGGTCTTTCTGGTGGGGGTTGTCCTGAAGGTCCTTATATCATCACATCTCTCAATTACACTCAATACACAACACCTGTGGTTTGTTGCTTGTCACCACGATGATACTTCTCAAATGAACAGCACCGACCTCACCCATCACCCAAGCCTTCATGTCGGATACCTTGTGAAAATCAATAAGGTCTGTGAGAGTTGCATGGCGGTTAGGATCCACTCCCAGGAAGCTATAAAAATCCCCTGATGCATCCACAAGAAAGTGCTTGAAGCCATGCTGCTGGCGGTAGGAGAGGGTGTAGCCCCAGATTTTCTCACTGACACGAACCAGAAATGCCCCCTCAGTCATGTTTGACAGAAGGTCTTCTGCATCCTCTCGGCTAATGATCCCTACAAGAAACGAGACTGCAGTCAGAAACTACAATCAATAAGTACTGAACCTCTACTGTACATACTGCTAAAGAGAACTACAGTGAGAGCCTAAGTTTAACCTCACTACCTTGGACAAATGAGGTGGGGCAAGAATGGTCTGAATTAGAGGATATTTTCTAAAGAGGCAATTGTATTACTCTTAATTACACACAATAACTTGACCTGGGCTAATAAAGTTTTGCTTTTCTCTAAAGAGACCTTTAGAGGAATTGTTTTAATGAACACATCCAAATGATTTGTAATTATTGGGTCAATTATCAGTTTACAAGCAGGTACCTGAATATTCTGCTTTCTTAAGTAATAAAATCACTCCCAAGCAATTTTCTGTACCCTGTTAAGATCATAAATTTGGAGCTTCAAGGAACTTAAAATGCCAGCTAGTCAGGTTACATATGAGGAAACTGAGGCCCAGTTTATGTGATTTCCCAAAGTCATCCAGGTAGCAAGTGCCAAAGGTGAGATTTCAAACTCACAGTCCTCTAGCTATGCAGACAGGGCTCTTCTCACTGTACCCTATTAATGTGCTTAATAAATATTTTCTTCATACATAAGTAAAAGTGAACTTCAGTATTCTCAAAAAATACACACACAAATTGGTGTATATATATATATATATATGTACATATGAATGTATGTATATGTATGTATGCATATATATAAAGTAGTGCAGTTCCTATTAAAATGTTTACACCATAGAAAACTGGCTCTGTCTTCCACACTTCCTTATAGGACAATGTAAAAACTCAGAAAGGCCTTTTGGCGGCAACCTTATGTTTGGGTATTAACTCTTCAGGTTTCATTACCCACCTTGGAAACTAAGGTAAAAACGTTTATTTGTGCTTTCTCTGTCAACTAGACATGATGTAATTATTTCCTGTTAGGGCTGCTATAGAAGGGACTCCACATTGAATGGGAGGGTGAACCAAGTGACCCACAATCATAAAATCCCAGATCTGGAAAGGACCTAAGAGGGCATTTATTTCAAACTTCACCTGAAGCATGACTCTCCTCTAAAGTCCCTTCCAAAGCTAAAGTTCTGATTCTAAAACATCTCTTATATATTCTCTCTGGCATTCCCTTATCCCTGGTGTGTCCTTAAGGTATGCCCTAGGGCAAAGTAATGAAATCTGAGTAGTTGGAAAGAAATCCTGTCATTCATTGTTTCCACTGGGTATTCTAATGTCATGATGACTATCCCCCAGAGAAGGGTTCTAGTGGCGATGTTCTGGTTGTTGGAGTAGAATAATTTCTAGGTCAGGGTCACTAAACTGTGATTGATAAGAGTTTTTCTGGCAGAAAGATGTAGGAAATGGGAAGTTAAATGCATTTTCCTCCATCCCTGGGTAATATTTAGATAGAAATCAAAAAGGTGGGATTTTAATACCAAACCTTCCTGAAGACAAGATTATAGTGATCTCACGCCTCAGACAAAAAAAAAATCAAACAATTATCATATTAGAATTCTCAACTCTCTGGTATAACTACAGTGACATTCTTAATAGAAATCTTTCCAAATTTTCACTTGGCTGCTCTAATTCATTTTCAAAAACATCCTCCCATATCCCCTTCATTATTTCTCAGCTAGCCTGTCTTATTCTCCTTTCCTTCTCTCTTCTATTTTTTCTCTCCATTAAATGCTTCATCTTTTTCTTCCTATCTCTCCTTTCCTGATTGTTAACTATTCATGTGACATACCAATGAGGCATGTTCCTGCTAGCTGATTACTAGTAAAGATGGGTGTGGCCATTATAGGCATCCTCTCATGGACTGAGGTCTGAACAAACACTGAGGGTCTAGTTGAAACTCAATTAATTCTGTCACAAATAAAGGGATCTTCTAGTTCCTGGGTGTAGCATCTGCTGCTACTAGCTAGTTGGTTAACTGTGGTCAAATCACTACCTCTCTCGGCCTTAGTTCATCTGTAAATAGAAATAATAACCCCTTGTACTACATCAAAGTATCAAATGGGGTAATAGACATAATGATAGATGGATGATAGATATAGATGATGATAGATGGATAGATAGACAGGGAGACAGAGAGACAGATAGATAGATAGATAGATAGATAGATAGATAGAGATGGGGATAATTTTCCAAGAACTGAATCAAATTGAATTCAGAGGAGGAGATTATGCCCTTTTGGGAATCTGGAAAGGCTTCATAGAAAAGGAAGTGTTTGAACTGGTCTTGATAGTTAGATAAGATTTTGACTGACAGAGATGTTTTCTCCCTCTATACAAGATCACAGACAGAGGAAGTATATGCCAAAATACCCTGAGGAAAGATCAATGAGGCCCAGTAAGCCTGAGAGAAGTAGAAAAGGACTCAAATCACATAGTAACAAGTCACTGGCTGGGCCCTTTGGTTTGAATGAAACCACATAATTAGACTCTCATGCAGCATAGTAAGTTCCCAAATCAAAACAATTTGTTCTGGCAACCATGCAGCCCCCAACTAGCCCAGGGGTTGAGTAGAAACATTTGAATATAGCCATAGCCCAGTTTCCCACTACACTCTTGTCCATCTCTTGCGGTGACTACTGCTCATCCTCTCTAGTGACAAAATACTAAAGTCCTGCTTCTTAAAAGGCCTCAAAAGGGCCAGATATCACATCTAGGCAATCTCACTCACAGTTATAGACAAATGAATAGTAAAAGCAATCAATAAAAGGCCAAAAAGACCCAGCCTTTTAGCATCATGACCAGACCAACTAGCAAAAGTGGGTTTCCATCAGCCTCCAGGACAAGCCAGCTAAGTGTCCCACTTCCGGACCCACTGGTTAGATATGAAGGATATAGCATGATGTGGTAGAAAAGAGACTGAATGGAGGGTTAAGAAGACTGATGCTTTTGTCCTATCTTCTCTAACTATGATATGATAAGTCATTTTATAGCTCTAGGCCAAGGATTCTTGACAAGGAATGGAAGTCTGATGAATTCTAAGGACTCTTCAGAACAACTTTTTTTTAATACAGAAAATAAAATACATAAGATTACAAAGAAAATCAATTACATTGAAATATAATTATCATTAAAAAAAAGGTCACAGAACCCAGGTTAAGAATTTCTGTTCTAGACCTTGGTTTCCTCACGCAGTAAATGAGGGGGAGTGTGTCCTTTTCAACTTTAAAAATTTGTGATTCTATGAAATGGCACATAGTCCTTAGAGATAAGCTCTTTTCATTTCATTTCTCTCTCTACCTAATGATCCCCTAATAAATCACCAGCCAGCTGGTTTCTTCACCTATGCTAACCCAAAGCCATTAACAACTTCTAAGAACCTCTTTTCTTCCTGTGTTTGTTTGTTTGTTTTATTCTTTCTATGTCTAAATCTTCAGTGGTTGGTAATTAAAGCAATGAAAACCTTTTTTTCCCACCCTTTCAAAACACTGTGTAATTCTCATGACGGCTAAAAGAGAGAGAGAGGGATTGCTCACCCCTGAGACTGCTGAGGAGAAATAAACAACATCTGTGGAAACACTGCATGAACATTGGAAAATTGTTTGAACTCAAGTCAGGAAACTTTGCTCTCACCCCAAGGCTCTGCTAAGAGGTTTAGAATCCTGGGCCCTTTGATTGCTGGTGGTTCAGGTATTAATTGGAATTACTATCTGCAAACAGAATTTCAAAGCCTGTTCTCTCCACCCCCTAGACAATTCTTACTAATCTCTTAAAGGTATTTCCAAGAAGAGCTCAAGGAGGAGGAAACTGGGGGTTTCAGGACTGTAATCCTTTCAAACAGGCTCTCTCTGTAAGGCAGTGAGACCACTTCACAATAACCACCATATCACCGGGGTGTCAGGGAAACTCTGCATATTTCACTCTCCCCAGACCAAGTTGTACTCAAGGTCAGGACTACCAGGATGGTTCCATATACAAGACTATGCAAGAGACATACATGTTTGAAAAGGCATCTGTGACTTGCCAAAGAGTAAAGAGACAGAGCCCGGAAAAACAGAAGGCAGCGTGGGATAGTGGAAATAGCAGTTTTGTCTTCTTTCTTTTTTTCAGTTAGAAGGCCTATGTTCAAGGCCTGACAGTTACAGTATGAGCAAGTCACTGAACCTCTCTGATTGAACCTCAGTTTCTTTATTTGTAAAAAAGAGGTAACAGGATTTTTTCTATCTCACGGAGTTGTGAGAAAAGAGCTTTGGGGACCCTTAAATGCTCTATAGTTCTGAGCTTAGAGATCAAACAGGTAGCCACTGGCTCTCTGAAGGCAATACATGGACGTTTCTCCCCATCCTGTGTCTAGACAATTCTTTTGTGAAGAAAAGAAAGAAAAAGATCAAGTTTTAGTGGCCTACAAATGCCATATAACCAACATATAATACCAACAACATGGTGCTGAAAACAAACAAAGAAGGCAGTATATTCCTAGCCTGCATTGAAATGTAGGATGTTCAAAATGAAGGATGTGATAGTTTGATCGTATTCTGTCCTGATTTGATATTGACTGTACTTGAATTTGGGCATTGCATGTTAAGGAAGCCGTTAACAAGCTAGAGAGATTCCAGTGGAGAAATAGTAGGACAAATGAGAAGACTAGACAACATGCCATGCAAGAGATGGGGAAGAAAAGAAGGATGTTTAATGAGGAGAAGATTTGGTAGGAGGACAGGGTAGTTCTCTTTAAGTATTTGAAGGGTTGTCTAAAATGTGCCTGTAATACAGACTTATAATGCTTGGCAGGAAATGGTAGAATAAGGAACAGTATATAGAAGGTGCGGAGAGGAAGATTTTGGTTCAATGTATGAAAAATTCCAAATAAATGTGATGATTCTGACATGTAACCTATACCTCCACATGAGATTTCTCATTTGTGGGATTGATTATTCAATGTTCTATCCCTGCATAAGGGGTGGAGTTGGCTAGAACTTGGGAGAAGACTCTGATCTTCTGGTTTCCATTTTCAAGAAAGAAGACACACAGTTCCATAAGCTAACATGACATGATTAAAGCAGTTCCTCTACATGTTGGCTTCTTCCCAGAGTCTTTCTTTTCCTTCAGGGATTTGGAGAGTCTGGAATTATGTTTTTTTTTTTCTTTCTCAAAGCCGGAAGTCAAAGGATTAGGATCTTTCTTCTCTTAAACTTTTTTTTTTTGTCAACTCCACCCCTTATGTGAGCATGTAACATTGAATAATCAGTCCCCACCAAAGAGGAGAGTCCCATGCAAATGGACTTTGAGGTACAGGTTATAAGTGTAATGGTCTACTTCCAGATGGGAAGTTCTGCTTCAGTGAAGATCTTCAGGTTGAGACTGAATTAACACTTTTCTGGAATATTATAGAAGAGATTACTATTTAAGTGCCAGAAACTCTCAGAATTCCATCCTGCTCTATAATTCTTTGACAGAATATGAGTGATTTCACTATAATATATATATGATACATAGATAGATATAGATATATAGAGAGAGAAAGAGTAGGGATTATGTATGGGGCAGAGGAGAAAGAAAAAACAAATTGTTCTGTGATCTACCAATACCAAGAAGTAGAAAGATGTTATATATAGCCCAGTCATCTCTATTCCATTTACTGTAGAAGCAAACAGCGTGGTCCAGACTCCATAGTATAAAGAAGAGACAGCATCATCAAAGCATGTACCATTAGACTGACTTGCTGACTTGATCCTCAAAGGTCTAACTTTCAGAAGAATTGGCAAGTAGACCAAGTGTTACCTTGACTTCCACCTACCTTCCTTCTCTTATTCTGAGTTTCTATATCACCATCCCTTCATCCTCCTATTGTATTTATGCTAGGTTCTATGGTACCTCAGACCATTATTCTCAGCTACCTATAAATTAATCCATCAACTGAGGTTCTTAATTGATAAAACCTGACAGCAATAGATTGGGATTATTTTCAAGGGTAAGTTAGATATCTTTAAGACCAAAAGTCTGTAATTCCCAAAGGAATAAATCTCTAATGGTGGAATTTCAAACACAGAGGTAAATAAAAAAGGGGAACTGGTGTAGTAGGGCAATTTCCTAACTTGGGCTATGCTATAGAGCAGTAAAATATCTAAATTTTCTGCTTATGGGGATCCTGATAACCTCTGTGACTCTTTGGTCATTTATTTTCAGGGTTTGACACCCTTAACTATTTTATCTTCCCATAGATTTAGGATATACCCATGGCTAGGAACAGATGAAAAGGAGAGATCTAAGAGTGTAAAGAACTAGACACAGTGAGTAGGAACCAAAGAAGGATGAATGAGTTTTTAAGTTTACAGGTTTTAAGAAGAGCCTTTGGTGGTAGTGAAAATTTTGTGTGCTAGTTAAAACATTCTGTGGAAAGGTAGTTGGGAAGCACATAAGGGGTCCATGCTTTTGGTAGGAGGTAGGAGGTGATTATTCTGTGGTTTTAGAATACTGGTGACAGAGGAGCTACTTGGTGCCTACTAAATCATCTTTTGTAAGCCAATGCTTACCCTGCCTGTGCTTAATGCTGTTAATGGCAATGTGGTAAATGTTAAATCTAATTTGTGTAAGTACCTTAACTGAAGGAAAGGCAGAGTCTTTGCCTTACATTGAGAGAGAGAGAGACAGACAGACAGAGACAGACAGACAGACAGAGACAGAGAGACAGACAGAGAGACAGAGAGAGCATACAAAAGAATGTGGTATGGTTTTGTCCTTCATTTTCAAAGAGGACCATGATATCAGGAAGATGATGCCATGAGGAAGGGCTGAGTAATGCCAAAGTGAAGGGCCTAGAAACAGTGTTGTATGAGAAAGAGCAATGATCCAGTTCTGGTCTTTTGCCTCAGAGAACAATATCGGTTTGTGGGGATTCTAAATGCCCTTGAAATCATCCAGGAGACCTTTTGTTTGGCTTCAGGGTCTTCACCTCTCCCGGTTTATTAAACCTTCAATGATCCTTCAATCTCAGCTTGAATCAGCTAGCCTCAGGACTTCTTCGACACTGAGTCTGCCAGATCCACAAACATGTTGCATTATAATCCTTAATTAATTGGCCCCAAGTTCTGCCTTTAATACATACAGGCTGTGACATCCTGAGCAAGTCCCTTAGACTCTTAATACTTTAGGCAACTCTCTATGACTATCGGTCACAAAGAAACTACCAAACTCCATTGGGAAAGGGAGTTTTCTCATCTGGGAGATGTCTATGTTAATGAAATCATAGGTCTGCTTTTTAATACTTCAATGCCTACTTCATGGAGTTGTTGTGAGGCTCGCATGATATGATGTTTGTAAAATTATAGTTCCAGTCCCTATCTCTTACTTCTGCCATTGCTACTTGACACTAATAGAGTATCTACTCCCTCTTTGCTTGTTTATTTCTGTCTGCCACATGCTTCAAATGATGAGAGCAGATTTTCTAAGGTCTATTTATAAGAAAAAATAAAATATATAGAATTCAGAAATAATATGCCAAGATGAGAACATTAGAAGTGTGTATAACAAAACGAAAAGAAGTTCAGAAAAAGAATAAAACATAACAATTTGTTACTAGGCTGTTAAAATTAATATTCGCTTTATTAACAAATACTATGTAATGAATGTTCATAGCTTCATATGCCATCCCAATTTTATTACCCTTTATTTGTGATTGTTAAGCTTATAATAATTTTATTTTTAAGTGTGTAAAAAACCTACATGGTTGTTTCAACATAAATAAGATTATAAATATAATAAACCATGTTAAAATTAAAAATAAAACATTATCATATAAGGTGCTAAAAAGGCTTTTAACAAAATCCAAACTCATTTCTATTAAAAACTCTAGAAATTATAAATGGTTCTTTTGTTAATATAGTAAATAATACTTATCTAAATCCAAAAGCAGATATTATATATGTATATGTATACATATATAAAACATATACACATACACATACATATACATATACATATTGGAGATTATCCAGTCCATATATATAACGTGAGAGGCCTTTTCAATAAATTCAGAGGTAAAGTAAAGATATATTGGAAACAGCAGTAAGACAAAAAAATAGAAGCATTAAGCATAGGCAAAGAGGAAACTAAATATTTTCTTTTTTATAGATAATGTAATAGTATACTTGGAGAACCCAAAGGAGTCAACTAAAATTGATCAAAATAATTCATAATTTCAGCAAATTACAGGATATAAGATAATTCTACATAAATTATCAGCATTCCTGTATTTAAACATCAAAACCCAGCAGGAAGAGATGGAAAGAAAAATTCTGCTCAAAATAACAGAAGCTATAAAACTTGGGGGAATCTACCAAGATTCACCCAGGGAGTATATGAATTTAACTATAAAACATTCCATGGAAATAAAGCCCTAAATAATTGGAGAAATATTAATTACTCATTGGGAGGTCTAGCCAGTATAATACAGTGACAATGTTACCTAAATTAATTTATTTATTCAGTGCTATGCCAATCAATCTTCCAAAAGAATGTTTTGTAGAGCTAGAAAAAAATGGCAAATGATCAAGAATCTCAAGGGTAATTGTGAAAAAAGGGTAGGGAGAAAGGGATTCTATCAGTTCCAGATCTCATACTATACTACAATGCAGTAATCATTAAGATGATTTGTTACTGGTTCAAAAAGAGAGAAAGGTCGATCAATGGAACAAATTAGGTACACAACATACAGAAGCCAGCAAAGAATAGTACTGTGTTTACTAAACACAAAGACCCCAGTTATTGAAGGAAGGACTCACTGTTTGACAAAAACTGCTGGGAAAACTGGACGGCAATCTATTATACATTGGGCTTAAACCAACACCTTACACTATATATCAAGACAAATTCCAAATGTACTTGCTGTTGGTGAGTCATTATTCAGTCATATGACTCTTTGTGACCCATTTGGGATTTTCTCAGCAAAGATACTAAAGTTATTTGCTATTTCCTTCTTTAGCTCATTTTATAGATGTGGAAACTGGGGCAAACAAGGTTAAGTGACTTGTCCAGGGTCGAACAGCTTAGTAAGTGTCTAAGGCCAGATTTGAACCCACGAGGATGACTCTTCCTTACTACAGATCTGGCAGTCTATCCACTCTGCCACCAAGCTGCCCCTCCAAATGGATAATATACTTATATCATAAACAAATTGAAGGAGAAAAGAAGAAATTATATTTTGGATCTGTGGATATGTGTGTTGGTGACCAAAAATGGGCTCCTTAGCACTTAGTTCAACAAGTGCCCTTGAATAGTTTGGCTTTTGTTCCCTTCGAGTAATTCATTGAGCCTCACTAGGTGCTAAGCCCCAGGCCCAAACTCCTATTAAGTGTAAAACCTTAGTGTGTGTGGATTGGCAACTAAGGTGGGGCCCAAGGTGGGGCTAACTCCAGAGAGGGCCTAGTTTACATGTCTGGGAGAGCAGAGGCTTTTAGACCATGTGGGTTTAAGTCCGCCTCTTTGTGATGATTCTAGGTCACATGGGTGAGTCGCATGTGTGACTCACCCCTGATGCCGAAAAAGATATAAAAACCAAGGATTGGCTGTCTGTTCTTTGGGGCTCATTCCCATAGCGGTGGTGGCATGTGTGACTCTGGGCCAGCCCTTGTTCTGAGCTCCTGGGCTGAACCTAGATGTTGGTAACTATGAATCTGTATTGGGTCTGTCTGTTGATGTTTGTACTTTGTTTGTAATTTGCTCTGAAGTTCAGGGTGCTGGCTTTTTCCCCTGAACTAAGTGAATGCTGTCTGTATGCTGAGTTAAAGTAAGCTTGTCAACCCCTTTAACCTTGCTTTCCTTATTAAAGCAGATCAAAAGAACCTGTGCTTTTGCAGCGTGCTGGCAGCTTTGTGGGTGCTGGCTGCGGGTGGATCTTACACCCCCACAGAAGCTGCTAGCCAGATTGTTGAAACAATATGGGAAGAGTTCATGACCAATAAGTGACAGAGGGGATCACACAAGATAAAATGGATATTTGAAAAATCATTTGTTTGTTTGTTTTCAAAACAAATCTGATGTAAAAATTAGAAGAGAAACAGGTAATTAGGAAACAGCTAATTGAGAAAAAGATCTATAAGTTACTCTGATAAAGGTTTCATTTCTAAGATGCAGCATGAACTGGTTCAAATTTATAAGACTAAGAACCATTTCCCCAAATGGCCAAGAGACATGAACAAGAAGTTTTTAGAAGAAGAATTCAAACTATCAATAGTGCTATGAAAAAAATGCTCCAAATTAGTGATAAATAGAGAAATTTAAGTTAAAGCAACCTTGAGATTCCAGCTCACAACCATCAAGCTTTTGTTTTGTTTTTGTTTTTTGTTTTTGTTTTTGTTTTCAATCTTTATTTGAAAATAAAATTTGATTAAGAAAAAAAGTTTGGGGGTGGTGAGCATTGAGTCTTGGGAATGTGTATATGTGCTGTTACAATATTGTTTATTTATATTCCCCCTGGGAATGGGGACAAAATTAAGTGGAGGGGGTAATGGGAGTGCGGAAAATGATCCCAAAGGATGGTAGCCTAAGTAGGCAAACACTGTATTTAGTTCCCAGATTTTTGCTCTTCAGATCATTGTCTTAGATCAGATTGATAAAGATGATAAAAGAGAAAAATGACAAATGTCAGAGGGGCCATGGAAAAATGGGTACTTAAAGTACTTTAAGATCAATGGTATCAAACTGCATTCCTAGGAGCTGAATATTGACTTAGCATTGACAAAATAGCATTACCTGTGTAATATTGTATTTTTATTTGTTTTGTTAAACATTTCCCAATTACATTGTAATATGATTCTAGTTCTACTCAGGAGTTTTGCAGAGCACTCAAGCAAGTTTGACCCCTCTGCTGTAGTGTATGTTTGTGGAGCTGTGGTGATTATAATTGCCTGATCTGCAAGAAAAACATTCAGGCAGAGCTCTGAACCAATGGCACTTTCAATGTTAAAGAGTCAATGGTCCCCTCTAATGAAGTGGACCTCAGATCTTCCTCATGATCTGAGATACCCCAGTCCATAGGACTTTGTTTTATAGTTTGATACCCAAATATACAAAAGAGGCATGGTAAAATACAGAATCTCATTGGTTGATAGACCATGCTCTTGAGGGCCAAAAATGATATATCAGCAGGGATGGTCACAGGTTGGGTGAATTACAGGGCATCTCCACTGACTAGGTAATCATAAGAAAGTCATCTACTCATGTCAGACAAGAAAGAGTGCTCTAGAGGTATACAAATAAGTTGGAGAACTTTCTAAAGAATCAAGGCATCTCACTCATGGGGGATTTGGACATGGAATTTGAGTAAAACAGGTTGAAGGTATCTTTGTCAGCATTCTTATGGTTGCACAAGTGAGCTTCATAACTGATAAACAAGTAATAAACATTACACTGAAGTTTGAGGCCCATCATTAAGACCTACTCTGAGACTCAATCTTATCTAATTACTCCTATATGATACACCAGAACTGTCCAACCTTAGGTTTTTATTGAAACAATAGACAATATATTTTGATTTGCCATTTTAGCGAGAGCTCTGAGGTAGCTCAGCTTCCTTTACTATAGCATTTATGTAAATTTCTATGTTTGTAGGCGGGTCCCATAAATCACACTGCGGGCTGCACGAGGCCCGCGTTTTTGGACAGCCCTGTGATACATGAAAAATATCAAACTTATCAATACTGATTGGAATAGACTAGGGTCCAAATGAATCATTTCTCACAGAGCCATGCAATTGTTCCAGCTATTCTCAAAAGTGATTTGGAACAATGCCCCAAATGTCTATACCCTTTGACTCCCTACACTACTAGAATTATACCCCAGAGAAATCAAAGAAACAGGGAAAAAATCTATATGTACAAAATATTTATAGCAACTTTTTTCTTAGTTTAGTAGATAAAAACTTAAAACTAAAGAGGTGTCCTATTGGGAAATGGATAAAGAAGTTATGGTATACAAATCTAATGGAATATTATTATGCCATAGCAAATGATCAAAGGGACAATTTGCAGCAGAGACTGGAAAGACCTTCATGAACTTTATGAACTTGGCAGAACCAAATGAGCAGAATGAGAAGAATAACTTGTGCAATGATGGTAACATTATAGAAAAACACAATCTTAAAAGACTTTAGAACTCTGAACAACAAAATGACAGAGTCCAAAAAAATGAAAATGAAAAAAGTCACTCACCTCCTGACAGGTGATGGACTTAAGAAATAGAAAGAAATATACTTCTTAGTACATGCTCAACATGGGAATTATTTTTTTTGCAGAGCCAAGTAGCTATTTATTGAGGTGTTATTTTTTGTGGGTTTCGTGTTTATATTTGTTTTTGTTTTTCTTAATGTAGGTAGAGTATTAGAGGAAGAGACTGACTTTTTTAAAGCCTTGCTACTTGAAAAACAAAATAATAAATAAGAAAGAGGGAGAAAGAAAAAAAGAGAAGAAGGAAGGAAGAAAGGAAGGAGGGAAGGAAGGAACTAGATGGATTAGATCCTTTCTAACATTTCTAGCCAGGACTTTGGCTGGAGTTTCCACATCAAAATTTGACTGATTACTTTTTTATGTAACCTCAGTTCCAAAGCACATTGGAATTGAACTCTATCCTCATTGGTGAAGATTAATGCCTTTTGCCTGCCTCACTCTTGCCAGTTCCTCCCTGCCCCTGAGGCAAGTGAGGAGCATTAATGTCTACCAATGAGGAGGGAGTCCCATACCAATGAGAGGAATCCCATGTTACCACAGCAAAAGAGGAGAATGGTGTCTTTTACCCCTGGAATATCCCCTTTGGATTTAGTATTTGCTCAACTAAGCACTCTAAATCAACATCAACTATAGGCATTTATTAAGCCCTTGTTGTGTATATGCTATGTGTTATGACTATGCTACGCACTGTGGATACAAATAGGAAAAAAAAATTCCTGTTCTCCAGGAGCTCACAATCCAATGGGGAAGACAACATGCAAACAACTAAGTATACAAAAGGTATAGACTGGATAAATTGGATGTAATCCAGAGAGAAATTACACTTGCATTAAAGGATTTATTGTAGAAAGTGCTGGGACTTCAAGAAAGTCAGGAAATGGTAAAAAAGAGGGCGAGCATTCACATATGGGAGACAGCCAATGAAAATGCACTGGGAGATGGAGAGTCATGTGTAATCAAACTCATTGGTACATTTTTATAATCCCAGGCTCACTCTCAACTAATCCTGAAGTGCTCTTTTTTTCTGGTAGGCCTGTGGGTATTAGGCCCACATTCCTGCCTGGTCACTAACTATATACACCCAGTCTAAGAGGAAAATATGCATTTGGTTACCATTTACAACAATGGAACTATGCCACAGTGTTATTCCCATTTTATAGAAGAGGAAACTGAGGCAGACAGAGATTTAAGTTACTTGTCCATGGTCACACAGATAGTAAGTATATGGGGCTGGATTTGAACTCAGGTCTTACTGACTCCAGGTCCAGCATTCTATCCACTGATATTCTTTGAAGAATAAATAGACAAAGAAGAGGCTAATTATTAGACCAGGAATGGGGAGGAATGGATTGATAGGAGACAACAATTAGAAATAAAACAGTTAAAGGCAGAAACTCAGTCCAGTTCAATTTACATTTATTAAGTATTTAGTATGATAAGGCACTTTGCAAAAATTAAAAAGAGCCCCTCTACTCAAGGAGGTTACATTATATTCAATGAGAGGATGAGTAGATATCCGGGCAGGAGCAAAAGATTCATGGAACAATGATTTCATGAAAAATAAAACTGGAAAGATCAGGAAGGTCCAGATTGTAGAGGGCTTTGATGCCAAGCTGAAGTTAAACTTTATCTTGTATGTGATGGCAAACCATCACTGAAGATTCTTAAGCTTCTTCCAGCATTCCCAAATTCATTCTTGCCAAAAAATGCATCAACTGATATCCAAGCCTGTGATGATGAGGCTCTTTAGACTTAGCTGGGCTGGTCTTCGGACAAGAGACATACTAGACACATCATCCTCTGATCCATACTCAAAGTCTTCACGTATTGGTAAGACAAACAAAAGACCCTCCCTAGCAAACTCTTCTGGAGAACAAATTCGCTTCTGTGCCACATCATTTGAATCTCCATTTAAGTGAAGATCCAACCAATATACCAGGCTTAAATTAGTTCCACAGGAAAGGAATACTTCTGCTTTGCCCCTCTACTGCTCTATTTGGATTTGTTAACCTGGGATCCATGACTTTGGTAGGCTTTTTAATATTTTGATAATTTATTTCAGCATAATTGGTTTCTTTTGTAATCCTATTTATTTTATTTTATGTATTTAAATATTTATGTATTTAATTTATAATTTTTATTTTATGTATTTATGTATTATGAGAAGCAGTTCATAGGCTTAATAAGACTACCAAAGGGTTCAATTTTATAAACATAATATAATAATATAAAAAAAAGTTAAGAACTCATGCCTTAAGCTCACTTCTACAGCTTTCCCCTGTTAGAAACATAGACAAAAGATCTAGAGGTCAGTGCCCTGATCAGAGAAAGTCCTCGATAAATATTTGCTGCTGCCTGAAACAGACTATGTACAACCTCTCCTGTTAAAACCCTTTAAGATATGTGTGTGTATGTGTGTGTGTGTGTGTGTGTGTGTGTGTATGTAAAATCTGCACATAATTATGGCCTTCCTTAGAGAGGGAAGGGGGAAAAAGAACAAAGTAAAAGGTACACATCAGAGAACAAAATAAAACTTAAAAGGAAGCAAAGAAAAAATGGACAGCTGTCAACATAGCGTGTAATTATTTATCATACAGGCTTTCTTACAATGAAAATTTATTGTTACATATTTTGAATTCACTCGTTCTGCTGTGCACATGACATGCCTTTGTTTTCTTTTCTCACTTTGTATTTGTTTCAACATTTAAGTTTATGATATGTTTCTTTTTTCTCTATTCTGTATTTGAGTTCTAGCGTTTGAATCTAAAATAAAAATAGATAGATAGATAAAATGGATAGATGCTAGAAAAATAAATAAAATCCTCTAAGACCCAGCTCAAGGACTATCTCTTCCATAAAGTTTTCCCTGATCCTAGAATCCCAACTAGTCATTTTAACACCTCATACAATCAGCACAAATGTTTTTATTGGTGATGTGAAAATACCACAATAAATAATTAAGGAAAACTCATTTGAGCAGGAGGGTGCAGCAGTTACTATGGTGACTTGTAGCAGCTGAAGGAGCTTGTATTATTTTTGCACATTGTAAATTTTGGCTCCCTGCAGCAAAGCCGTTTCACCCCTAGCTACAGGTCCACCTGATCTTTCACACACACGTTTCCAAAGCTAGAAGTTGATGATCACGTATTTAAAGCTATAAGGGACTTCAGATACCATCTAATCCAACTCCCTCCTAAGAGAGAAGTAAATTGATGATGCATCCTCCTACTCTAATCTCTTCCCTCTCTGAACTCTCTTTCTACCATTATACATTTTAACTCATAACATTATTATTGTATCCACGGCTACCATACTATAAGCTTCTTGAGGATCAGGATTCTGCCACTCTGTTTTTGTAGCAATAGTGCACTGCAAATAGGAATTGTTTAGTGAATGTTGATCAAAATACATTTTTAATGACAAGGTGACATCCAGTCAAGTCTAGCATTTGTAACCTGGAGAATATTATGTCTTCTGATATGTGGATGCAGAATTCTACTAGATGCTACAGTTCCTATGCCTTTTCTTGGCCAAAGATATGTCGTTACTTAGAAAAAGAAGGTCTCAGTTGACTTAATAAGTAGCATTCAAGTATTTGAAGGGTCGTTATTATTCACATTGGGGACCTGGTCTGCATTATTGTTAAATCATTTATATACAGTTCAATGAAATAGAGCTGGCATTTAATAATGTGCTTCTAGGTCTGTGAAATGCTATTAAATCCTGGAATTACATTCCTGTATACCTATTCTTGACCTCTATTGTTTCTACTTCTACCCAGAGACAGAGATCATCAACTAATCACATTATAAACAAATGTTTATTGAGCACCTATCATAGATGAAGCAGGTCATCTTGGCAACCTACATGTCTAAAAAGAAATTCCTTCTACAATATATCCAACAAGAAGCCATCTGGCCATTGCTTGAATATGTCCAAAAGACAGGAAACATAATATCTCCCCAGTTCAATCATTCCATATTGAATAGCACTGATTATAAGAGCTTCCTTCTAAGAAAAAATCTCCTTGTTGCATAGTATTGTATAGTGGAAAGTTTGTTGAATTAGTAGCCAAGAGATCTCAGGTTCTTGTCCCAGCTCTGCACTTCTTGCGTAACTTTGGGCAATTTATATAACCTCTACAGATTGATTTCTGTCTTTATAAAATGAGGGGGTCAGACTAGATAACCTCTCCTTAGGCTTCTTAAGCTAGGGTCCTTGAACTTGTCTCTATTTATAGATATTCATATCTATCTATTTATATTAGTAGTATTTATATTAGTATTTCAATATAATTGGTTTCTTTTGTAATCCTTTGTATTTTATTTTTTGCATTTAAAAACATCATTCTGAAGAATCCATAGGCATAGCTAGCCTACCAAAAGAGGCCATACCAAAAAAAAGTTAATAACCCCCGTGTTAAAGTCTTTTCCAACTCTAATTTTCATGAGTCTGAGTTCTATTTCACTTAATAAACATTTGATCTCAGCCATATCACCGAACTTCTCAGAGCTTTAGTTTCCTTATATCTTAAATGGGAATAATAATACCTACCTCAAAGGAGGCATTGTGAGAATCAAATCAGATTACAGATTGAAAGCACTTTGAAAAATGAAAACTACTTTATCAATATAAAATTATTTTTGCTATTTTATTCTACAAGCAATCAGTTTTGTGCCTGCTGGAAATACATGCAAATCTAAAATATAGCACTTAGACTTTAGGAGATGTCTCTCTAGTTGGGAAGACAAATAAAAGATAGTTATCTTTCCTTCACACCATCAAATTAGAAAAGATGATAAAAAGAATAGCCAACATTGGAGAGCAATTGAGCAGACAAGCATACTAATACACCATTGGCAAATCTATGAATTGGTCCAGTAATGGAATAATTTGAATATATGCAAGAAAAGTCACTAAGTTTCATAATCTTTGACCCATTTATCCATGTATTGGGAATATGCCCCGATGATGACAATGAGCTAAACATATACCCCATGCATATCAAAATATGAGTGGCATATTTTGTATAGCAAAAAACTGGAAACAAAATGGGGTCCCATCCATTCAGGAAGGGCTGAATGAATTGTGATATGTTGATATTATGAAGCATTATTTTGCTTTAAAAATAACAATCATGAGGAATTCAGGGTAGAATGGGAAGATTTATATGAACTGAAGCAGACTAAAGAAAACAGTCAAGACAACAACATAAAGAATGATGATAATGTAAATGAAGTAACACTAAAAGAAAGCTAAACTTAGATTAATTGTAAAGACTAAACTTCCCTCTCTGCCTCAGAAGAGAAGTGGGGGACTATGGGATCATAATGTTTCACATGCTCATGTTAACACAGGGTTTTTTTGTTTGTTCTCCACTAAGTCATAGTACTATAGATCTAGAGCTGCAAAGGATCTCAGAAGTAATCAAGTCCAACTCCTTCATTTTACAGATGAGGAAGCTGAGGAATAGAAAAGTTAATTTACTTGCCTAAGGTCATACAGATAACAAGTGTCAGGGGTAGGATTTGAACCTAGGATATCTAATTTTAGAACCAGTACTTGCTTACTGCACTATGCTGTTTTTACTTAATTGTTCTTCTTTGTTATAAGGGAGGAATTAATAGGATATGAAGAGTACATCAGAATATACAGGAGCATGAAAATCAAAATATATCAATGAAACATTTTCTCAGACCTATATCTTGAGTCAAATGAAAGGTATAGACTGTAGGGACTTGGGCTCCATAGGCTAGATCCCATTGTTTCCAAAATGACCCTATAAACTCAGAGCTCATAGGTAAGGACTCTTTACAAACAATATCTACAGCTTTTTCAGAAACTCATAGTGATCTCCATTCCCCCCTCCCCGCCCCATAGGTCTGGTTTCAAAAGGAAATCCATGGAATTCCTGTGCTCTGGGAGCTTCCTATCTCTAATGAAGTTGGAATTTACCTCTAATTGATAGCCTGTGTTTGGGACAAAGTTGAGAGTGCTTGGCAATGGACATATTCTCCCCATGATGGAGCATAAATTCATCACAATTTCTCTAAGGAATTTTCAATGGCTCAACATTGCTCAAGGAAATACATCATTAGAATGTGAGATCCTTGAGGGAAAGGACTGTGTTTTTGCCTTTCTTTTTCTCTCCAGCACAGTTCCTGGCATATAGTAAGTGTTTAATAAATGCTTGTAGACTAACTGACTGACATAGCCTGATACTCAAAACCCTCCAAAATCTGGCCTCAATCTTCCTTTCCTTTTTTTTAATGCTCTCAAATGAACTATTGGCTCCATTCAGAAATCATGTGGCAAAGTATCATAGACATCCATTTGTTTTTCATGTTCAGGACAGCTTTTCTGGTATGGGCAGAGGGATACACAAATAATGTTGGGGTGGGGAGAAAGATTTGGAACCACTAGCATGCAAATAGCTGAGTTTCAGAGCTCATTTTAGTTCTGTTTCTGCTCTCGCATGGGAAAAACCAATTAAGACTCCATAGCAGTAAATCAAAGATGTCTAGAAAGGGAGACCAAACTGCCAAAGTAATTCACCATCTGCTACCATTACAGGCCCAACTCATTCAGTTACCGTCATCGATCCTGCCAGAGAGCCACTCAGACTGCTAGGGAGCAGAGGGAAAGTATGCCCATTCTTAATGCTCAGTACTGTCACAGTGACAAGGGAACCTGGGCTTGCACATACATCATTTTCTTTATCTGTGAGGTTGATAAAGAAGAGGGAGGTGGAGAACAGGAGAGTATCATTAAAATCTAAACTCATCACCAGTCAGGACTGTTTCATTCTTTCTACTTGTGTCTCCAAAGCCTAGTGGAGTGCCTGGTACATGAGAGGAGCTTAATAAATGCTCCTATATTGATTGATTGATTGACCATTACCAAGTTGTTGAGAATCTAGAGGAGCTAAGATACTTGCTTAGTGTATTATGCCTTAAAGATATCGGAAGCGGGTTAGATGGGCCAAACTGGGCTGTCCTTGGTTCAAGGGTGTTAGCTATACTTCTGACTTAATCTACTCTTCCAGTTCATAGGATCACAGATTTAAAACTGAAAGGGGCCGCTCCTCAGTCATCTGCTCCCATCATTTTACATATGAAGAAATTCAGGCTCACTAAGGTTAAGTGGCTTAGAAAAAGATTTGAATGCAGATAGATTCTCAAACTCCAAATCTAGCACTGGCAATCAGGCTAGGGCAGACAAGGGAGCCCCCACTGCTTCCAAGTTGTTCTCAACATCTAAAAATAGCACTATGTGAGAATGTGTGAAGTGTGGTCCCACATCTCCAGGATATGCCAATGTGATACAGAGAGACAGCACTTGCAAGAGATAAACACTGAGAGATTTATAACCGACATTCAGTTGCTGGCTGAGCACATTGAGGAATTCTAAAAGCTTTTTTCTGATCAACATGGAATGTCTGTAGGGGCAAGGAGATTATAGTTAGTACTAAATCTGAGTGGTGACCCTCTCCAGACCCCGTAGACTAACCAAAGCTCCTCAGTGCCCTTGGTTTCCACTCATTAGAGTGTTTGTAACTGTATTAATCAAGCTATGAGTAGCATGGATCAGTCTGACATTCCCCCTTAAAATATCGTGTTTGGTCAATGCCTTTCCCATCTCTACTTCATCTTATCCCTTATTATATGAGTATTGGGGGAGACAGTTAGTTTGGAGATATATAAATCGATCAATCACTCTGAGTGTAAAGTGGAGGCCTCCCTGGGCTGCTTCCCTTCCTATGCTGCACTTGCCTTAGATTAGATAGAAGGTATATCACAATATTAATATCCTTTTGGCATTCTGTCTATAAAGGCCAAGTAGGAGGTTATTATGATGGCAAGTTCATTGTCTTCTCCAGATGGTCATCTTAGAGTTGAGATTGGGAACAATTGTAATTGGTGAGGGCCTACTTCTCACCTTTCTAGATTATTTACTGTTGAAAAAGTCTACAGGCCAGTTAACTGAGGCTGGATCTTGATGAAATTATCTCATCACTACTTCTAATGATGAGATTATCTAGCTCTGCTAAGATTTTACCAAGTTGAACAAGATGATTAAGGGAATCCTTGATTTTCTGGACTGGGGTGCCTTCTTTGCAGCGGACATGGGCCCTCATGTTCTGCTGAGTGATATGCCCTTAACCACAAAGTACACTTTGCATAACGTTTTATCTTTTTCAACACACTTGAACACTTGGAGGCTACTGATGAGCCAATCCAATGACAGAGGCACCAACCTAGATCGTGCTAAAATGGATAAAGCCAAGTCTCAGAAGAAATTCGGTCCAGAGCTTGTATCCCAGATATGTCAGCAGAGATATTAATACTCCAACACTAGTAGAAAAAAAAACAAGAAGCAGCCAAAACTGTTCTCACAATTTTTAAAAAACTTCCTCCCTTAATCTCCTTAACACCTTCAGTAAAGGGTGATTTAATTGCTGATTTCCCTCCTTTTTGGAAATAAAAAAATTACTATAGTGTTATATGGTACCCAAAAAAGCTAACACAATCTTGAACTACATAAAGAAAGAAATAGCTTCCAGGAATAAGAAGATGATGAGTCCTCTGGCCTCTGCCCTGGTCAGATCACATCTGGAGGATTCTGTTCAATTCCAGGAGGCACAATACAAGCAGGAAATTGAAAAGTAGGAAAATGTCCAGAGGAGGGCAGTTGGCGTGGTGAAAGGCCTGTAGTTCATGTCACATGACCATCTTAAAGGAACTGTAAATGGTTATTATAGAAAAGAGAAGATTCAGAAGGGGCATGATAGCTATCTTTAAGGGGCTGTCATGGGAAAAAGCTATTAGGCTTGTTTTTGTTGGTCCCAGAAGGAAGAACAAGGAGCAATGGATTGCAAGGGTAAAGAGTCAGATTTGGGATAGAAATCAGGAAAAACTTCCTAATAATAAGAGTCAGCCAAAAGTGGAAATGGACTACCTTGATAAGTGTCTCTTTGGAGGTCTTCAGGTGGACATGAGATGACTATTTGTCAAGCATGCTATAGGAAATATTCCTTTTAAGTATGAATTGAACTAAATGGCCACTGAAGTCTTATCCATCTCTAAAATTTTGTGATTCTGCAATCTTACTCAACTTGGAAAGGTGCCATATTAAATGGTTATGGAAGGGGAGAAAGAGAGAAGTTCGGGGATTTGTATTTATAAGTGTTCTCCTGTCTGTCATCTAGTTTCAATGACTATTCTACTAAGAAAATAAGTAAAATGTTCATACTCTTAGACCTAGAAATCTCATCCTAGGCATGGACCCCAAGGAGATGAAAGGCAAAAAGAAAGGTCCCATGTACACCAAAACATTCATAATAGCACTTTTTTATAATAGCAAAGAATTGGAAACGAAGTAGAAGCCTGCTGATTTGGAAATGACTAATAAATTGTGACACATCAACATAATGAAATATAAACTGAGCTGTAAGAAATGATGATCATGAAGAATTCAGAAACCATGAGAAGACTTAGATGAATTGATACAAACTAAAGTAAGCAGAACCAAGGAAATAACGTACACAATGGCTGCAACACACATGGAAATAGCAAAGATGACAAAATGAAACTTGGTAAAGGTCGAGCTTGGCATCAGAGAAGAGATTAGAAAATTCACCTTCCTTGCTTCTCTACAGAGATGAGGGCTTATGGGTGTGAAACATTACTTATACTTTCAGATTCAGACTTCCACTTACCTTTGAGCAAGTCACCTCATGTCTCTGTGTCACAAACTCCTCATAGAAGCATAAGAGTTGGACCAAATAATCTTAGGGTCCTTTCAAGCTCTAAGCCCTATATTTCTATGATCTGTTCAATAAGCAATAAAGATCTACTGAAGTTTTCTGAGCAGGAGAGTGGTATGGACAAAGCTGTGCATCAGATTAATCCGATAGCAGGCGCATGATGATTTTAAATGGCATGCCAGAAAATACTGAATGTTTACTACTTGCTCTGGGGGTGGGGGAAAGGGCAAATGTCCCTTATTTAAATTCTACTTTATTCCTGGATGGCAATAGGACTGTGAAGAAAGGGTGAAAGCAATCTCACCAGAAAGCACACACAAGATTGCTTTCATTCTAATTTCTGAAAATTAAATATGGTGGCTAAATACATTCACAGTCAAGTGCTCAGGGAATCAGGGGTGCACTACTCATTACTGTTAATGCACCTCAAATACGATTTCTCCATGCATTCTGCTAGAGATCTATCCTTTAATTGTCTCCTTACACTTCATTCCATACTTCTCCTCTCAAATACCATAAACCTCTTTATATTCTCTGTCAAAATATTTACACTGTAGTTACTAACAAGCAGCAATACCTCTAAAAGAAAGATGCTTTCTCTATTTCTTCAAACACAGCACAGGTATAATGGACCTATAAATTTGTTTGTTAATGTCTCCTCGAAGCATAAAATCATTCTTTTTCCCCCTTCATTCAGCTTACCGAGAGCATTAACCCAGAATTGAAGCTGAGTACTTACTCCAGCTCTTTTATTTCCCTATTATTGCTCCTTGCCCGAAAGAGAAATGTGAGCAGCCAAGACAAGATCTTTTGGGCTTTTTATGCATCTCAATTTATCCCACGTACATATTTCTTAAAGCTTTCATCACAAATGTGTCTCGCCGGCCTGCGATTTCTCCTTTACATCTTGGCAATTTCTCATTAATTTTTGCGTCTTCTGCCTTCTCAAAATGCTTTCTCTACATGATCTTATTAACAGGGGGAGGAATTATTAAGCTCCTCATTTAAAGTGATTTCTTTAAACCTTCTAAAGTGATGGAAATTTACCAGTCCTGGCCCCTTCATTTTTCACTGTCAAAGCTCGAAATTTTACTCCCAACTAACTTGGCTGGAAAGACGGGTTTTCACATGGATCAACACTTCTTTGTTTCAGATATATTTATACAAAGGCTGATGTCAGTATAGATAAAATAGTCTGTTACCAGTCTGACACGTGATATTTTAATCAATAGCATATTTTATCTATGGCATTACAATAGTTCTAATACAAAAAAGTCTAAAAATAACCATACAAGAGTCCATCGCTGTGATTCAATAAAATTCTAGTGCTTGAGGATAGACACTTCACATCATTTTTCTAAATTGTTAAATCTTATATTGAGTCAAACAATGTTAAAGGTGGGAAGGACTTTCAAGGTCACCCAGTCCAACTCCTTAATTTAACAGAGGGGGGAGCTGAAGCCCAGAGACAGGAAGGCATTTGTCCCTTCAAAGTTAAAAAAAATTGGTTAGGGGAAGAACTAGAACTAATAGAATGTAAGCTGCCTGAGGGCAGGGCATATGCCATTTCTGCCTTTGTATTCCCAACACATAGGACCCTGCCTGACATATAATAAGGCATGTAAAAATACACGTTGATTGACTGATTGAATTCAAAGTCCCAGTCCAGCTCTTTCCCTAATATACAACAGGTCCTTACACACACACACCTCACCAACTACAGGAGAGGTCATGTTAGTACAGCAGGAAAAAATGTTTAAAGACCTGGAGTCAGGAGTGATTTGAGTAGAATCCTGCTTCTGACATTTTCCAGTTCTGTGATCATAGACAGATAATTTAAGCTGTCAGTTAACATTTATTGTGTCTACTATATGCCAGACACTTTGCTAAAAGTTATCTAACAAAAAATATCTAGATGTGTGTGTATACATATACACACACATACACATATATACATATGTGTGTGTGTATGTGTGTGTATGTGTGAGAGAGAGAGACAGACAGACAGACAGACAGACAAGTCCTATTATCAGGGAAGCCTTCATTTCTGCATCTGTAAAATGGAGGTAATAATTACTATGGTACTTATCTCACAGGGCTGTTCACTGTATTTCCTGAACTAATCCATACAAAGCACCTTGTAAAGGTTAAAATGCTATCCAAATATCAGTTATTAAAAGGAAAACCAAAAATGATTTAGCTGTAACTCAGGCAATATCAGAGTCAGAGTTGGTAAACATTTATTTTTTTTTGGTTTTTTTTTTGGCAGGGCAATTGGGGTTAAGTGACTTGCCCAAGGCCACACAGCTAGTACATGTGTCAAGTGTCTGAGGCTGGATTTGAACTCAGGTCCTCCTGACTCCAGGGCCAATGCTCTACTCACTGCGCCACCTAGCTGCCCCTGTTGGTAAACATTTATTAAGTGCCTACTATGTGCCAAACATTGTGCTAAGCACTGAGGATACAAAGAAAGATATGAGAGTCCCTCCCCTCAAGGAGCTTGTAATCAAACAAGGGAAAACAACAGAATCTGAAAAGTGATATATAGATATAATTTTTTATCTCTTCCTATCAATCCATTCATTCGCTCACTCAACAAATAGTGATTGAATATCTACTGGAGTACCGGATGCCCTGATACATATGAGTAGAACTAGAGGATGCAACTGAGAGTTAATTTAATTCAAAGAGGCATGTGAGAGAGGGCATTTCAACAGGGATTATGATGTTATCAACATTTAAATGTACATTTATGAGAATTTTCCATTTTTGTAGGGATATGTCTCTGAGGAATGCTAAGAATATTACAGAAATGAAATTAATCTCAGCAACACCGTAGATGAGTGAATAATTACTCCATCCATCTATTTATACCTCTCTCTTAGGAATGCAGAACACTAGCTAGACTTAGAGGACTTCTTTTTCTCCTTGTCTCAGGCCATTAACATCTTGTTTAGAGATAGGAGAAGGTCAGGTCATTTCTAGACAAGGCCCAATAAAGAAAATTTTTAGTCAAAATTTTGTTTTCTCTCCTTTTTGATGCTTGTTTACATGTCAGTACTTTAAAATTATTTTAACCTGTTATTAACATTATTAATAATGTTAATCCAATTTAATCCAGCAAGCATTTACTATGAACCTATACAAGGCACTAGGCTAAGAAATGGCAATTACACAGAAGAAACAAACGTAAAAGTCTCCAAATAATCATAGATTTAGAACTTGAAGGAGCCTATGGAGTCATCTGGTCCACCCAGATGATGTCCCTTCACTTAAGGACTTTACACTCTATTTTCTGATACAGATAATCCTTATATACTCTAAAAAGACCTGATTCAGTGCTGGGCCAATCATTCAGCCAACAGGTATTATTGAGTGCCTACTATGTGTAAGGTCCTTTCTCCTAGGCACTATAACTGATACATAAGAAGTTCAATACATAACCCCTGCCCTCAAAACACTTATACTTTAATTGGAGAGAGAACAAATGAATGAAAAAGCATTTACCAAGTGCTTCCTATGTGCCAAGCACTGTGCTAGGGGCTGAGGAGGCATTAAAAAAATCTCAAAGAGCTCACATTCTAAGTAAAAGAGACAACTGCCTCAGGTCAGATGGAAAGATCCAGAAATCCTAAGGGTGTTTCAGCAGGGAAGATGGCTAAGTCCAAGGAAAATAGCATAACTGAAACAATTAGAGGACTCCTAAATCCCAGGCCATATACCCATACAGAGTTAGAAAAGGGGCAGCTCTCTACAGCTTGGAGCAGACATAGAGAATGGGTTGGTTTTAGATGTGCAAGAGAGTAAAGTAGGGAACAACAATAAGAAATAAGAAAGGTTTGAGGAAGGTAGGAGAGGAAAACAGCAAGAACAAAGGCAGGGCATGTGGTGGAGGCAGAGGACAATGCAGAGACCAGACTGATTGATTGGAGAGTGAATTGGAAGGAATGTAAAAGATAAAGGTGCCTAGATTAGTTGTTTTCCTAGGTTCTGAATAGGTTATAGGTTAGAGTATCAACCCAGTGGTTATTTATAGAATTTAGTACAAGTAACATCCAGGATGCTGCGAACACTACCAGGATCCTTTTTCCTGTGAGACATAGGACCAAAATTATGAGAGCTAGAGCAAAGAGGAAACAGCATCGCCCACACAGAATTCCTCCAATTCCAGTAATTAGAGGAAGAAGTTCACCTATTTTCCCATATTTCAATATTGTGATGCTTCTCAAAATTTATGCTTCATAATTTCTCCCTTTATTTCTGTATCTCCACCACATATCCCGTAACTCTCTTTTCCTCTTCAGGAAACATTTCAAAATGTTGTATTTCTTTACTGATCATCTTGCATATTTCCATTCTTACTTTGTTATATTTTTATTTCACCACTCCAACTATGATGGCTTCAGAGCCTATTGAGAAAAAACATGCAATGACTATAAATGAGGTTTAAAAGAAAGAAAGGGAGTAAGACATGAGCAGGTCTATTCCATCTAGATAGATAACATAAAGGGTGAAAAGGAGGGAGGAAATGCCCTCTTTGGAATGGTCATACCTTGTAGCACTATGCGCCCATCGTAAATATTTAAACCTCTCCTGCACAATTCTAACAGACAGTTGGCTCAGCAGAGGTTTGACAATAACATGGGAACTATTAAGCAAACTCAGATGATTCAATTTCTCCACCAATATCATCACCATAGTTATTGTTATTAATAATAGTAATAATAATAACTGATTCTTATATGGTGCTTTGAAGATGGCAAAGTGCTTTACACACATTATTTCTTTTAAACCAACAAAATAACCCTTTGAATTGTAGGTATTACCATCTCCATTTTGCAGATGAAGTCCAATAATTTGTCCGGAAACACACAGCTTGCTCATGTTAGAGAACCTACTACCTCCAAGTCTAGCACCGTCTCCACTAGGCCATGATGTCTCTAATTAACACTGTGAGTAGTGAAAGATTATGCTGTTGCTAACTCACCATGCGACCATGACAAGTGAGCTTGCCACTCTAGGACTCTGATTTCTCATCTTAACATGAGGACATGAAAAAAAAATCTTTACAATCCTTCCCATTCTAAAATTCCATCAGTCCATCATTCTACCTAATATACAATACAGACAGGATGCTACTTAATATATTATAGAGAGAGTATTATGCTGAGTTTTAGGAAGGACATTGACAAACATTAGACTAGTGTGTCCAAAGCAATACAATAAGGATGGTGGGGATACTAGAAACCATGCCATGCAAGAAGGGCTTGAAGGAATTTAGGTTGAGAAAGACTTGGAAAAGAGAAAAATTTGAGCATATGATTGCCTATTTCATGTATTTAAAGAGTTATCATAAGAAAGAGAAATTAAATTTGTTCTGTTTGGCCCCAAAGGGCAGAATTGAGAATAATAGCTAGAAGTTTCAAAGAACTAACTTTTGTCTTGGTGTACAGGAAATATTCTTAACAACTATAACTCTCCAAGAGTGGGGCAACTAGGTGGCACAGTGGACAGAGTGTGGAGCCTGGAGTAAGAAAGACTCATCTTCCTGAGTTCAAATCTGGTCTCAGTCACTTACTAGCTATGTGACCTCAGGCAAGTCACTTAACCCTATTTGCCTCAGTTTCTTCATCTGGAAAAAGCTGGAGAAGAAAATGACAAAATACTCCAGTATCTTTGCCAAGAAAACCCCAAACTGGCCATAAAGAGTCAGACATGATTGAAATGACTGATCAACAATAAGAGTGGAATGGGTTATATGGAAGAGGATTGAGTTTTCCATCTCTAGAGGTCTCCAAGCAATGATTGGATGACCATTTGTCAGATATATTATAGCAAGGCTTCCTTTGGAGGTAAAGATTGGACTAGTTGACCTCTGAGATTTTATAATCTACACATAGTTTAATACCTATCTCTCTGTGTATAACTTCTTTTCTGCATTGTTCAATATCTTAGTTGGGGGCATAGAATAAGAGATTTATAGGTAGAAGGGAACTTTAGTGGTCATTTAGTCCAGTTCTTCATTTTACGGACAATGAAATGGAAGTCCATTGAAGCTAAGTTGCCTAAAAACACATAGTACAGAGCCAGGATTCAAATGTAGATCCTGTTACCCCAAGGCCAGTATTCTTTTCACTCCCTGACATCTCCTCATCTATATCATAAAGGTGATCCATTTGCAAATGTGAAATTTGGGAATTTGATATATTTGTGTCTAGGCATTATGGGCAAGAACTATATTTTATTTTGTCACTGTGCCCCCCCCCAAAGTTGACATATTGCCTTCTATACACAAATATAGTGAGGAATACACCAGTCTTAGAATGTGTCTTTCATTAATGTCATAGGAAGCTATTTGGATAGATGAGGAGAAACTTACCCCAACTTTGTGACTGCTCTGCCTCACCCCAATCATCCACTCAGTTCACCTGTGGGGATTAAAATTGTCCAATCTACAATAAAAGAGATTGAGGCAGAGCTCTGAGTCAATGGTGCTTTATTAAAGGTTCCATGGTCCTCTCTAATGAAGTAAACCTCAGATCTTTCTCATGATCTGAGATGCCGCTGGTCCCCAGGATCTTGTTTTTATAGAGTATGATACCCAAATATGAAAAAGAGGCAAGGTAAACTGCAGAATCTCATTGGTTGATAGACCTTGCTATTGAGGGCCAAAAATGACATATCAGCAGGTGGGGGGGGGGCGGGGCGGAGCTCACAGATAACGTGAAGCAAGGAGCATCTCCACTAAGTGGTCATAAGATGGTCACCTGCTAATGCTGGACAAGAGAGAATGGTCCAGAGATACAAAAATAAATTGGGGGACTTTCCAAAGTATCAAGTAATCCCAACCATGCTAGGTTTGGACATGAAATTTGAGTAAAACATGATGGAGATATCTTTGTCAGCATTCTTATGATTGTGCAAGTGAGTCTCCTAACTTGGTAAACAAGCAGTGAACATCAAATTAAAGTTTGAGGCCTACTATAAGAACCTAATTCATCTAATTATCCCTATATGATTTATCTAAAATATCAAACTGATTAATAGTAATTGGAATAAAGTAGAGGTCCAAATGAATTATTCCTCACACACCTAGAAAATAGGGGGAAAGCTCCCTTACTCCACTGTTTGGAACAGGGATGAGATGAAGACAAAACAGATTTAAAGGCACATAACTAAGAAGCACTTTCAGCAACTTGGAAATTTGGTGTTAGAGAGGTGCAAAGAGTAAATACCCGGAGTTCATTTGGGAGGAAAAATGATTTATGAAAGCAGAGACAACACAAAAGTGAAACCATATAGCTCCCTTCAATTTTTGCCATGATTCAGTCCTTTCTACTCTCTACAAGAGTAAGCATTCCCTAAAGAAAAATACTGCTGACCTCTGTGAAGTTCATGTTGGTTTAAAAAAAATGACACCAGCTCAGGGGCTCCTATCGACGTTCACATTTATGCAGCGGATGGAGTCCCGATGTCAGCAGATGGGGCACCTGAAGTGCAGGAGAACTATTATCTCCTGCAATACATCCTACTGAAACTTTACGACAATGCTTGAATCAAGATGAGAATTTCAAGTGACCATTCAGGGGGTCTGATACATGTATGTGTCCTCCACATTATAAGGTGATCCATATCCAAACGTAAGCATTAGGCAGCCGAGTTATTTGTGTACAAGTGCCCTCTCTGAGTTGTATGGAAATCTCTGTGACAGTATGAACTATGCATGTTGTGGGTATTTCTTGTTTTCAGTCGGTCAACAAGCATTTATTAAGCACTTACTATGTTCCAGGCACTGTGCTTAATTCTGAGGGCACAAAAAGAGGCAAAAACACAGCCTCTGCTCTCTCAGAGCTCTAATTCTTATGGGAGAAACAACAGGTAAACAACTTCGCACATACTAGATATATCCAGCGTCAAAGGAAGGTAACCTCAGAAGGAAGAGATTGGAGGGAAGGTAGTGGGGGAAGAGAGCAGGAGAGACCTCACACAGGATCTTGCACATAATAATTGCTTAAATGAACATTTATTGAATTGAATAATCGAATCCAAAGCAGTGGTAAGGTAAGTTACTAGCACAGGTCAAGAAATCTCACTTCCTTCATGAAGCCCTCCTGAACTAGATAGGAACTATCACACACTGAGTATCAACCTGAGCTCAATCCCTTCACTAACTCGACTTGGGTTAAGGTACTTTCATATCTGTATATGAGTTCGTGAAGTCATTCATTCAAACACTCATTACGTACCTAACATGCACAAGGCTCTCCTATTAGATACTGAATGAGACAGGAAGGAGGAAGGGAGGAAGGGAGGAAGGAAGGAAGGAAGGAAGGAAGGAAGGAAGGAAGGAAGGAAGGAAGGAAGGAAGGAAACGATCATTATTAAGGACCTACTATGTTCTGGGCACTGTGCAAAGAGCTTAATAAATATTAAGTCATTTGATCATTACAACAGCCCTGGATAGTAGTACTATTATAGCTAAGGAAACAGACAGACAAAGGGTGACTTGCCCAGGGTCACAAAGCCAGGCATATGTAAAGTCAAGTTTGAACTCAGTTCTTTTTGACTGCAGGCCAACCAAGCCCTCTACCCAGTTTACCACCTAGCTTCCAGACTAATAGGGAGACATAAGATGTACACATAGAACTATAACACAAAATAACATCTATGTATGTGAGAGAGGAACAAGGAAATATTATGTAGTGTGAGTAAAAAGGTATTAGTACCTTGGAGAATCAGGGAAGGCCTCATGGAGGAGGAAGTATTTAAGCGTATTTTAAAATATTGCAAAAAATATCCCTTATCATTAGTTTAATTAATGTAACAATTAAAATTTTAAAAATTTATTTAGAGTTCATTAACTCACTCAGTGTCTCATTATGACAAGTGAGGGAGCCACAAAGACTTTATAAGATTTAATCTCCGCCCGCATGGAATATATGGTCTAGCAGAGGAATAAGAAACACAAAAACTGTTTTCTTCTCCAGCAAATACAAAAAATAGCAATAATATATGTTACAAGGGAAGTGTTTTTTTTGGTGGAAAAGAATTGTGATTTCATCTGTTCAAAGAAGTCAGGACAGGGATACTCCCTACACCTTTGCTGTTCTTCATCCTCTGTTTTCAAAGAGGACTAATGACATTACAGGTGATGTCTTGACTTGCTCAAGAATTGGATTTAAGGGAGGCAGAGCTGCACAGAGTTGTCAGCCTTTCTTTCTCTTCCAGAGCCATCAACATCCAGTGGCAAGATGAAAGTCAGGATGACTACTGATAGCCAAGGCTAAACTTGGCATCTTCAATGTCTGACCCAGCTCTAAGCACTCCACTGTGTCTGCTTTAGCCACATAGTTGCTGTTGGAATAAATGGTTCTCGTCCACCCAGTCCACTGGGAAAAGTCTTCACATGCTTGGGGTAGACATCCCCCTACCTCACCAATGGGTTTGAGGCTGTCAGTTACCCTTAATCTGGTTCAGCTCATCTGCTGAGACAGTTCTTTCAGGGTGTGGCTGCTGCACATGTTACAGCTTATTGGAACCACAGGTGAGAATTGGGCAGCAGGTGAACACTAAAGAAAGATAAAGAACTCAGCAAGCCCTCATGCCAGAGGTGCTAGTCTTCCCTGAATGCCCTACACACCCCAGAGAGGGGAGCAAAACATTTGGACTCACAGTCATAGAGAGCTGCCTTGAATGCAGTGACTTACAAACTTTATGTTTTCAACGGCCAACTACATCAGAAAAAAAATTGACATCAACTGTATGGCCCTGTCAGTACAAAATTTTGACACCCTCTCCTCAATATATATATATATTTGTTTCAATTTTTTCCATATACTACTATGCTAATATAGCATATATATTATAAATATATATATAATGGAAAATTTAAAAGAATGAGATAACCATGACATAGCTATTTAAAGTATTTTAAAAATTTTTACAGTACAAAAAACTATTCATTCTCACTATTATTGTTAGTGAGAGCAGTGTGACTGAACATGAATCATTATTTTTGAGAATCTTGGTTGAACACTTTATAGCACATGGATTGAGAGGTCTGATTCTGAGTTCTGTTCATTTTGATACTTGTTTTTAAAGGATTTTGGAACTGAAAAAGAAATCTTATGTCAACAGATACATCCAAAGGGAAGAAGCATATCAGAATCTGCTCTTACTTAACCATGATTCTCACTTTTCAATCCCATCCACCAATTCTGCAAACATTTTTTCTTGAAATTTGGCTATTTTATCTTCCATGATGTCAATTAGTCATTTTTGCACACAAATCAGAAGGTGTTGCATTTTTATGGTTTAAACACAGTGGTTCAAAATCCATTAAAACTTCATTTTTAAGTTGGTTAGACTTTTAAAGAGGTTAGAAAATTCCATTTTCAAGTTCTTTAAATGTCTAGGAATGAGTTTTGTTTCTGTTTTTATAGATGACATCTTGTTCAGCAACAAAGTCACATGAGGAAGGAACCATTTCCAAACATCCATCTTCAAAATGTTCTCTCCAATAAACTGGTTTCTTTCGAAAAGTAGTTATTTCTTCATTCATTGCTAAAATGACACTTTTACCTTAAAGGGATAGATTAAGTGGGTTTTTTTTAAATATCTTCTAGGTAGAACACTCCTGACAGCTACTTTCCATCACACATACACAAAAAGCAAATTTGGAGCACTCGTCTTTTTGTAAAAGAAAAATGTTTAACTTATCTTTAAGTTTGATTCCTTTCTGCTCTTTGTCATGAGATAACCAGGGAAACTTGATGTGCCACAAGAAATCTTCATGATCATTTCTCTTTACAAAATAGGGTAAAGATGCTACTACTTAAAGGTCTTATTTTATAAGGTTAGTTAAATCAATAATATCTGGGGTTTTTTATGTGCTTCTGGGTCGAGTTTCAATGATGCAATAACTCATCTATGGATGATGCTGTGAATCAATTTCACGTGTGGGGCTTTCTCTGTGACCTAGCCCAGAGAGCCATTTTTGATTCCAGTCAGAACAGTTATTCCATCAGTGGCCAGACTTACACAATTTTACCATAAAACAGTTTTTCTTAAAGTAGCAACTTGCCATTGCTACTTTATATAGTAGAATATATATTTATGGAGAAAATATATATTCCCTGATACACTTGTCCATTAGTGCTTCACACCAAAAAAATCTTCACATATTTTGTTACTGAAACAGAATCTAGGAAATACTATAAACTGAGAAATGTTAGAAACAAGTATATTTTCATTTTCAGCAGACCTGTCATACTGCATAATTTGTTCTAATACTTGTCTCTTTAAATCTTGGGCAGTACTTTCTATGTGCCTTCCAAAAGTATTTCCTGGAAAAAGGGATGTATTTTCCTTTGTTGCCATATTGTTTTCTGTGCTTTATTTGAATCAGGTTTTTTTTTAACCACAGCAGAAGGAAGAAGAGTTTCCCAAATGGATTGCAGTTTTTGTCTTTTGCTATTAAGTAAGAAACCTTAAAAGAGGCTTCTAAACATTTATCACCAAATCTAGTAAAAGTTTATAAAGTAATAGATTGAATAGTGTATGGCCCGAAACTTTAAAAAATTTAAGAGGTCTGGCTTCATATGTTGGCTACTTCGTTTTTACATTTCTTGCTAAGCATGAGAGTTTCCATAATTAATGTCTCAGCATCAATATAAACTTTAAAAAAGGTTCAGTACTAATGACGCTCGTTGTAAATCCATACTTCAAATAATTTTAAGAAGGTCCCGTTTTTGTCCAACTTCTTGTCAGATAAGAGGAGATTGTCGATGTTTTTACTTCATAATGGGATCAACAAAGGACTCACCCTCCAAGCGCTCAAAGAAGAGAAAGTTTCAGGTCTGCCATTTTCTTGTTCACTTGTACTCACATTTTTAGAAGCATCTTTAGGCCATGATTTCTTTGCAGGAGTCTTTTAGAAGTATTTGTACATTTTGGGGGGTTAATTTAGTTAGAACTAGACAAAACAGTTCATAAATCTAGGCACACATGAGCTTAATAAATTGAATAAACTGAAAGCAAACAAATAAGTGAGGGGATCACCGTTGACCCCTCTGCACTATAGAACTTTGAAGGATAGGTAGGAGGTCAGCAATTGAAGATGGGGAGGGAGGACATGCCCAGAATATGGAGCTGTGAAAAAGGCTCTTGTTAGCAAATGACACTGGCGCTTGAATATATCTGTATATCTATATATGTGTGTACGTATATATATATGTGTGTGTGTGTGTGTGTGTGTATTATATACATGTTGTTGGTGGTGTTGAATTGTTGTAGTCATATCCAACTTGACCCCATTTGAGGTTTTCTTTGCAAAGATATTCGAATGGTTTGCTATGTCCTTCTCTGGCTCATTTTACAGATGAGGAAACTGAGGCACACAGTTAAGTGAGTTGCCCAGGGTCACACAGCTAGTCAGTGCCTGAGGTTCGATTTGAACTCAAGTCTTCCTGACTCCAGACCTAGCACTCTACCCACTGTGCCACTAAGCTGCCCATTATGTGAAAACATGTATATAGATAGGCACACATATTTATGTCAGTATTTATATCTAAATATGTATGCATGATGTACATGCACATGTCTACGTATGTGTACTATATGTATACAGGTGTCTCAAAAGTCTTCATGTAGTTTTAGCGTTTAATAGGTCAAGCAAGCAAGCAATTGTGACATGTCTATTACACATGCTGAAGGCATTATGTTTGATTCTAGGGATACAAACACAAAATAAAACGAGCTTCTGCCCTCAAGGAGCTTCATTTTGGCCAACACACACATATAGAGATTTGTATAAACTGAATGAAAAAGAGATTATACAATAACCTTGTGGAGAAAAGCACGAGCAGGTAGACCCCAGGAAAGTCCTCCTGCAGAAGGTAGCACTTGAGCTAAGTCTTAAAGGGAATTCAAGAAATTTCAAGAGGTCAAAGTAGGGAAGGAGCACATTTCAGGCATAGGGAACGGCCAATGCAAAGACAGAGAGATGGGAGATGAAGTTTTGTATATTAGAAGATCGGTTTGATCAGACTGTAAAGTGCACAGAGGGAAACAATGTGCAATAGGGCAGAAAGATGGTATGGGGGTTGGAAATCTGAAATTGAGAGCCTCGGAATAATTGAGAATCACTGGAGTTTATTGAGTACAGGGGTGACACGGTCAGGAGGTCCGGGCTTTAGACGAGAGCAGTGTCAGGAAAACCCATGGAGAAGTAAGGATCTAGAACGTCAACAAAGTCAACCACAGCAGAGAGGTCAATGACAGCAGTATTTTTATAGCACTTGAAAGTTTTCAAAGCATTTTATACGTATTATCTCATCTTATGAGGACTGAAACAAAGGTCATTGGATTTCACATCCAAGAGATCACTGGTGACATTGAAGAGAACCGTTTCAGTTGTATCAAAGGACCCAGAACACCTTCTATCACATCCCCAACAATTGACTGTCCAGCCTTTGCTTTGCAGACCTCCAATGAGCATAACTCATACTATTAAGGCATTTTTCCTTACATTAAGCTTTAAGAAGTTTGCCTCTGCAAATCCCACCCATAACACATTACTCCTAGTTCTATTCTCTAGGCCAAAGAGAACAAGCCGAATCCCTCTTCTACAAAACAGTCTTCTAAATGCTTAAAATCATAGGACTATAGATTTAACTGGAAGGAACCTTAGAGGCTATCTCCTCATAATCTCCTCATTTTATGGATGAGGAGACTGAAACCCACAGAGATGACGTGCCTAAGGTCACAAAAGCCTGAAGATAACTATTCTATGCCCTCCTCTAAATCTCTTCTCTAAGCTGATCATCTCTGATTTCTTCAGTGATTCCTGTTTCTCCAATTTTATTACCGTCCTAATTGCATTCTAACCAGCATACCTTCCCGTGCCTTTTCTAAAGTGTGGTTCCCAGTACCCAACACAGTACTTGACCGGGGCTGAATGTAGAAGAACAAATTCTTCCTTAGCTCTAGACAGTATCCTTCTCAATAGAGACTAAGATTACATTAGCATTTTGAATGGTATGTCACATTATTTCTTCATAAGGAGATGGAAGTCTGCCAAAACCCCCAGATCTTTTTCATGGGAACTTTCACCTAGCCACATCAATGCCACTCTCTTTGTGAAACTGAATTTTTGTACCCAAGTATAGAATTTTATGTTCATCCCAATTCAACCTTATCTTATTTAATTCCTTATACCCAACATCATAGCATGCTGATACCTTTTGAAATCCAGGTCTTATCATTCAACGTGTCAACTATCACTTAAAACTTCATATCATTTGCAAATTTGTCAAGAAAGTTATCTATGTTTCCACACACAGTTTAAGAAGCCCTGAAGGGATCACTAGTGGAAAAAGTTTAAGAAGCCCTGATCTATGCCTTCACCCAAGCCATGAGTGTGGGGAGGAGGTGTGGGTGTGGGTGTGTCTATAAATGACCTTCACAGGACCAAGAAAATATGGAGCATTCTGCTGGAAACTTTCCTCCAAGTTGACAGTACCATTAATAACTATCATTTGAGTATCCCATTCAACTAGTTCAAAACCCCCTAGATATACTATCATCTCTTACATGTCTTTGTCTTATCCTCAAGGATGGCATGAGAAAATTTGTCAAATACTTTGCTGAAATCTAAGCATGCTATTATCTATAATGTTCCCATTGCCTACCAGATTAGTTACTCTGTTAAAAAAAGAAAAAGAAATTAAATTAGTCTCCTGTGAGCTGTTCTTGATGAAGACAGGATCAGTATTTGTGATCACCACATGCCACTCTAAGTCCTTTCAAATTATCCCCTTAATATGTTCTAGAATTTAGCCAAGAATCAAGGCCAAGCTCACTTTTTGTGACCTTTAGTTTACTCTGTCTTAAAGGTAGCTCCTTCCTTAGCTATATTCTCCTTCCAGTGTCTGTTAAAGAGTTCCTGTTTTAAAAGGGATGGAGCACTTTTCTGGGACAGGGTGGAATCATGGTCAAAGGAAGCCCAGTGAGAGTGATCATAACCAAACAGGACTTGAAATAACAATGTTCCAAGGAGCTGTGTCACTGTAAGAAACACCATGTAGACATGAAAGATGGACCCAGTGGTTCTGAAAATAAGTATAGTGCTATAAAGGGTGCTGGACTTTGGGTTAGGAAAGACCTAAGTTTGAATTCTATCTCTGACATTTACTAGCTGTGTGAGTACAGTAAGTCATTGAGCATATCTATTTTGTTTTCCATAAAACAGGGATTATGCCTTGTAGCACTCCCCTCATAGAGTTGTTTTGAGGGTCAAATGAGATAATGTAGGTATAAAGGAGTTCTGAAAACCTCAAAAAATACTCAACTAAACCTTCAAATGAATCTGTTCTCTAATCTATATGGATGTTCCCTTCAATGTTGCAGATCATATTACATTCAGTCCTGCCCTATCCTTACGACTCTTATAGATGTCCTCCCATAATTTTTCATATTCCCATAACATTCTTTCTTTCTCTTGACATAATGAAGATACCATCAAAGCCCTTTGGCTATCCAGTGGTTATCCCTGGCCCCTAACACATGACTATCCCATCTTCTTCCTCAAGTGTACATTTCTTTAATAACACCCTTTACTCTAGTTCTTTGTACCTATTATAATCCCAGAATTTGAATAGCATCCTAATTAAAGATGCAGGATGGCAGTGATGGCATTGGATGACTGACTATGCCATAGCACCTGCTTTATTTTATAACTCTTAAACATGATGACCACATCGTGACTCTCACACCACTAACTCAAACACACACTAGTTGGTTAAACATCCCAGTTGGAGGCATCTACCTGGGAGCCATGATGGAAGCAATGTTTATATTTGGAACAAAAGAGACACCAATCAGTCATTCAAGTGTAGCATCTGCCGCCACACCAGAGCCCCAAATATAGAGCTTCCTGGGCAACAATCACATTTCAGATCCATTTACCAACTTTGGCTAAATGATTCTCTCACTGAATATTTTACCCCTACACCTCCAGAATTAAAAAGACCACTGTATGTAATACCAAGCAACAGGGACAGACTAGTGACCTTAAAAGAAATAGAACCAGAACAATTGTTTTTACTGTCAAGTAAATCAGCCATGATCTGCATTGCAACTGTTCCATATTCTTCCTCTTTGGGCAGACTTGAAGTTCAAGGAAAGAAATTGGTTTCAATTGAGCCAGGTTCAGAAAGAGAAGATTCATAATCATTTCAGATTCATGTTCAAGTTCAAAAAATGGATTTTTATTTTCTTTATGACAGGAGCACATGTATTGGGTCTCCTCAGGGGGTAAATTCTTTTTTTTTCTTTTTAATAAGAAATCACTCTTATAACCCCCAGCCACAAGTAATGACTAGGGAGCAGAGCAGGGACCAAGACAAATTACTTTATCACAAATCTAGACTTCATTAAGAAGTCTAGTGGTCCCAGCAGAGAGGCACTGCCTCTGCCCTCCACAAGTCCCATCTCTCTCCATTGTCCCATCCATTTCACCAAGCTCAAATGTACAAACGAGATGAAATATGCTAGTACTTTCTTCTGTTGGGGACTGAGGCACTGTGCAGAGATCCATGTGAAATCAAGTTAGACATAAGGGCCCAAATCGAGATGCTGATAGCAATGATATATGTGAGTGACATAGAACACTGTGCACAGAACACTAACATTGGACAGGAGTCTGAACCAAAAAGGAATCAATTCTTTCATTCAATTAAACATTTATGGAATGCCTCCTGTGACTAAAGTAAGAGGTAGAGGGGAATATAAAAGTGAGGAAGACATGGTCCTTCCCTGCCAAGGAGTTTGTGATCTAGCTGAGGAAAATAAGACAAATCATAAGTGCTTACTGGTTAGTTGATATACAGATAATTATAATACAAGTCAGAGGGTGGGAATTTCTATAACCAAAGCGTAAAACAAAACACAGGAAACTTCTCATTTTGTCTTATGTCCCCAGTGCTTATCAGAGTGCTTTATACATACCAAACATTTAATAAATGCTTTTCAGAGTAGATTAAATTGGACATAACCAAGATGCTATGGGAATTTAGAGAAAGGAATCCTCCCATCCAACTGAGAGGAATTAAAGTTTTTCAGGAAGAATGCAGCGTGTGAGCTGGGCCCTGAAGAATGGGTAGGATTTCAAAAATCAGAGATACAGAAGGTCATGTCCTTGGCAAAAGGAAAGGCATCTATAGTTTGACAGGCTCATAGACTCAGATGTAGAAAGGATTAGAAAGGGCAATTAGTCCACATCAATCATTTGTCAAGGCCATAGTAAATGGCAGAGGAAAGATTTGAACTCATGTCTTCCGACTCTAAATTCAGTGGTATCTGTTGTTGCTATTGTTGGTCAGTCATTTTTCAGGTGTGTCCAACATTTCATGACTCCATGTAGAGTCTTCTTGGAAAAAATACTGGAGTTGTTTGCTATTTCCTTCTCCAGCCAATGTTACAGATATGGAAACTGAGGCAAACAGGGTTAAGTGACTTGCCCAGAGTCACGTAGCTACTAAGTGTCTGAGGCTGAATTTGAACTCAGGTTTCTCTGACGCCAGGCCCAGTGCTGCACCACCTGGCTGCCCTATAGTGGTAGCAACCCTATCCATTAACATCAGTAGGTGGTTTTGTTTTTGTTTTGTTTTTTTCAAATGATAGCAGAGTCGTCTCCAAATCCTGAGCTCTAGCTCTGTTCTTTTCCTTGGAACAGGTTTGTTTCAAGCATATTCAGGCTTGCATCATAGGCAGCCAGTGATGCTGGATGGCCAGCTGAGTGCCTGGAAACTCTTCAACAAGGTCATCACCCGCAAATGTATTAGTGGATCAATAAGCATTTAGTAAGTGTCTACAAAGGCCAGGAACAATGCCAGGCAATGAGGGTACAAATGCAAAACAACGAAAGGGTACTCTGATCTCAAGAAGATTAAATTCTATTATTATTTATCATTCTATTAAACACTTTGTTGTTCAATCATTTTTCAATCATATCTGACTCTTCATGACCCCATTTGCGGTTTTCTTGCCAAAGATGCTGGAGTGGTTTGCCATTTCCTTCTCCAGCTCATTTTACAGATGAGAAAACTGAGGCAAACTGGGTGAAGTGACTAGCCCAGGGTCACGCAGCTAGTGTGGCCAGATTTGAACTCAGGAAGATGAGTCTTCCTGACTAGACCCAGCACTCTATGCATTGTGCCACCAAAGGATAACTAGCAATTTTGGTACCCCAGACAACATGTGTGGGTTTAAGAAGAATGAATCATTCTTTCAAATCGATTATTAAAACAAATTCAGTTGGGAAGTGGAGAGAGAGCCCGTGGTGCACAAAGGATCTCAGTTCAGCCTTTTGTGTCTAACTTGTTGTCAGACTGAGAGAAAAATCCTGATACACCACAAGATCATTGCTAGGGAGAGGTTGAAATAGGTGTGGAGGACCAGGGTTTGACTCAGCTGGTATCAAGTAGGCCTGGGTTGTAGACAACTAGGGGAGAAAACACATCAACTGCTTTCTGTTCTGACTAATAGTTCTTGTCAGCTATTTAATAACCTCAGATGTTTCTATACTGCTGAAGAAAGAACCGAAATGTTATTAGCACCCTCTAAACTTTGGAGCCTTGAGCCCTGTTGTCCTGCTCTACTTACATTTCTGAACACCTACTATGTGCATAGACTTGTACTGAGCCCTTGGGCAAATGCAAAATAAATAAACCTAGCCCCTGTCCTTGTGAAACACATAGTTTAGCAGGCAAGCAATAAGACAGAGAACCACAAGTAACTGTAATATAAAATGATAAATGCATAAAAGAGATGGAAACCACAAACTTGAAAGATGGCCCCTTTCCTAAGCTTCCCATCCCCACTCAAGTGAACCTTTCTGCCCAAGCTCCATGCTGAGGTGGGAGGGGGAGAATAAATTGGATTTCTCACCCTGGGTGATGGAAAATTAATAAACGTGAACCATGCATGTGAAATAGCTTTCTTCCATCTGCAAACATAAAGAAAGAATTCCAGTAAGTCCAAAGTGTGCTCCGTGGGGCAGAGGCAGCATGTTCTCTGGTTTCTATGTACTCTCTAAACAACATTTGTTCTCTTAAATTAAAATGTGAATTGCCGAAGACAATTACCCTGCGGTAGTTTCTCTCTCTCCTACAGCACTTAGCTAGAATTAAGAGCTCTGTTAATTCCCAGGTTAAACTTTATCTGGTCACTAGAAACATATTTTTAATTTAATGAGGTTCAGAAGCAATTTGGGTAGGTGTTGGTATTGCTGAAAAAGAGACACTGATAAGGACTAGATTCTATGCCAGCCTTTAGCAAAAATTGCAAGTGGGCAGACTTTGTATTCAGTGCCCCCAATCTTTGTTGTCATTGCCCTTGCCTCCTCCAAGCCTCAGTTTCCTTGATGCCTTGGCCTCTCCTACCTGTCTGACCAACTAGTTCACATTAAGGTGCATGAAAACCCTCTGTCCTCCTGAAACTAAAATGTGTCCTTTATCACTGCCCTTTAATTGATGACGTCCAGACTTTTATAGGGACAGATAGATGACACAGTGGATAAAGTACTGGACCTGGAGTCAGGAAGACTCATCTTCATGAGCTCAAATACGGCCTCTGACACTTATTAGCTGTTCATGAGTTCAAATCTGGCCTCAGAATTTAATGGCTGTGTGACCACTGAGCATGTCACTTAACCCTGTTTGCCTTAGTCTCCCCATCTGTAAAATGAGCTGGAGAAGGAAATGGCAAACCACTCCAGTATCTCTGCCAAGAAAATCCCAAATGGGGTCACGAAGAGTCGACACAACTGAAAGGACTGAACAACAACTCCAGACTTCGGTTACCTCACAAATGCAACCAGGATGGGGATGCTGTTCACTAAAGAAAACTCTCAGTGGCAGCCCAGAGCACTTTGCTTATATCAAGCAAGACTCATTTGGAGAAGAAAGAAGCCACATGATAAAGGAGAGGTGGCCCAGACTTAGAAGGAATGCAGGTGAGGCACAAGGTTCAGTGATTAGAGGGTGAAAGGAATAAATGTGTAGAAGATGAGTTGCACAGAGAAAACTGGAACTGAGCAGCATGAAAACCATGGGTGCTAATGGATAAGAGAAATAGACAGCAGGACCAGGGAGCTGGGACAGCAGAAGATGACTTGGCAAGGCCTGGTTGTGGTGTGAGGATTCCAGTGCAGCAGGAAGACATGTGACAGCCATTCTTCAGGTATCAGGGCTCTAGATACTGCCCACCCCTACCCTAATGCTAGAGGGAAAAACCACAACTAATACTTTCAGGACTGCCTAACCACTGGGACCTTGTGTATGAATTAACTGATCAACGCAGAGAATTAAAGGGAAATTTTACTATTCTTCCATTGAAATTATGAGAGATAGTATCTATTTTATATGCGGTTACACAAAATGATTACTAATTGATCCAGTACCTTGTTATTTACTTTTAATTCTGTCTTAATTAAATGCTTGTTTGTTTGTTTTTGGATTCATGTCTCTTTTGTGTGATCTAGTATAGATGTTACCTTGGTGTGAACTACTGCCATAATGTGAATAACTGAAGATCCAAAATAACACACCAAAATTGGGAGATTGAGAGGATTCCCAGACGTCTAGAGGTTAACTATGGGGGCCTAGGGTTACCTGTATAAAAGGACACTGCAGGAAGAAAGCATTCCTTTAGAACAAGGAAAGAATTACTATTGGTCAAGTTTCACGCTTCAGTGTGGAAGATGGTTTGGCACACAGTTCTTCCTAAGGCCCTCAATAACACCATGTCAGCAGCTGCCTATTTCTAACATTAACCCTGATTACATGGAAGCCTAAAGTACAAGACATTGCCACACCTCAAAACTGCCCTTCATCCCCCTTCTGTCCACACACCCATTCCCTTCTCTCCTGTCACTCTGGGTTCCCTTTAGAATCTCCATCAGCAATCTGGACAAATAATAATGAGACGGCTCCATCAATAAGTCTCCCTCTCCTTTCCCATTCCCCTCTCCCACTTTCTCTGCCATTCTTTCTTGCCTTCTCTTTTACTCTATTCCCTCCTATTTTCCTCCCACTCCCTCCAGTTTATAAGATAAAAATCAAAATCAAGCCTAGTAGGACCATCACAGTTGTGCAGGCCTAAATCCCCTCAGGATGTCAGCATCCTCATCTATGAAATGAGATTGGACTACATGGTTTCTAAAGCTCCTTCCAGCTCTAAATCCTATGATCCTATAACCCTGAGTGAAATAAGGAAATTTGGGTCAGGGCCTCTGCTTTGCTGAACTTACCCTAGGGGGCTTGAAACCTGTCAACTGAGCAGCCCTGTTAATGCAAATGTCTCGTTTCTGAGGGCATCTTTGTTCCTTTGACTGTTTGCTTTCTCCCAAAGGACCGAGGTCCTGGGGTTACATGATGGGCCAGCCCTTCAGAAATGATGAGAGAATAGGCATGTGGGGAATTCTATAGTTCTGAAGCCAAGTGAAGTGACACATTCATATGTCTCCTAGGAACACTAAAGGCAATGTATCTTCAGTTTTGTATTTTGATTGGTTCTCTCTCTTAATTTTTTTTCTTTTTATTATTATCATCAACAAACACAAACGCCTCATCACTCAAAGAACTAAAAGAACATTGTGTATGAAACATAAACTGTTCCACATAACTTTTAAGTAGATGAGAAGCACACAGTAGTAACAAAATTGCCCCATTTGCTCAGTGTGTTCTTTTGGACACAGACCATTCCTGTCTTGTTGCCGAGGTTGGGCAGCAAGGTGGCACAGTGGATAAAGTGTCTCTCGGGAGTCAGGGAGACTCAACTTCCTGAGTTCAAATCTGTAGGAGCCATGTTGATCTGGAGCAAGGAGAATATGGCAGGCCTGGGCTGTTGCCTGCTGGGATTTAACCTGAGGGTACTATAGGTTATATGGTATGGCCTAAGTGGTATGGAATGAGGATATGAGAGAAGCCAAGGAAGGCTGCTTTCTTTTAAGTTCCTTCCTCACTAGCCTGAAATTCTGTCATTAGACCTTCCCCTAACAGACTATAACTAATTTGAGGGCAAAGACAATCTTCTACGTTAGTATACCATCTTCTCTTCTTCCCCCCTCCCTCCCTTAGACAAAAGCCAGAGGAGCCTAATATGGTTGGACTGTTCTGGGTATACAAGCAAAACTAAAGACTGCTTTTTGAATGAATGAACAATGTGGAGGTCAATAAATAAACCTTGGACTATAGTACTGGAATTTGAGTCACCAGAGTCCTAGGTTCTATTTCTGGCATTTAGGAACTTTGTGACTTTGGGCAACTCACTTAATATCTCTGAGTTTCTGTTTCCTCACCTGTAAAATCAGGACAATGACTAGTATTTGTCTCACAGGATTGTTTTAAGGTTCAAATTAGATATTTGTATTTAAAATGCTTTGTAAACCTTAAAATACTACATAAATGTCAGCTGTTTTTATTTCTAAATATGGACAGAATAAAATTAAGAAATCTCCTTTGTTAGAATCCTTTAAGAGTAGAGTCATCATCCATCCTACAAGGAAGGGTAGGATTATAGTATTTATAGCTGGAAGGGGCCTTAAATATCGTATAATCCAACCTCCTAGTTTTATATATATAAAAATTGTCTCAGGAAGGTTAATCAGTAACAGGGCAGGAGCTTGAACTCAGGTCTTCGGAGTCCAAATCCAATTATCTTTGCATACACTGTCTCAACGTAGGTGCAGCCTCATTAAAAGCATAAAAATATACAGGATCACCTACAGATGAAAACATGATTTTATTTAAAGAAAAAGAGAGCCAGCTTCATATGGTTTCTTTAAAGCACTGTATAAAGTATCTCAAGGAACAGTGCTACATTCTATTTAAGTATCATTAGCTCTCTTTACATTCAGGAAATAGTCCAAGAACTATCACTCTGTTTCCTCCTCCAACCTACACACCTGCTGATTTCCTAGTTTTTAATTTTGACTTTGGGATCTGCCAAGGATCTCATAGTTAGTGGGGGAACAAGGACCAGAATTCAGGTCTTGTGATTAGAGCTGTTTATGAGCAAGCCCTGAAAGCCCCTAGGCCTTGAGTACATATTGTTTCCTTTGGAGACATTGAGAAGTGGGAGGTGTTGAAAGACCATGAGCCACCCTAAATCCTCTTCAATATCTATGAGTCCTTTGTGTGGCATTGGAACAAATTTCCAGTAAATGCTAGCCACCCTGTGTACGTGCAGTGAATCACTCATCAGAGCAGGTCGGCAGGGGCCACATCCCATTAGCCCAAAGCATCAGTCACATCCGACTGCTCCATGTGATTGCATGGCCCTTTCTTGACTCTCTGTTTCTTTTTCTAAATGGTCCTAGCATATCTGATGGAAATGGGAAAGGAGGGCCCTGGGAATTGGCTTACTGGGAACTTTTTGGAGTTCAATTTTAAAGCTGCCATTGTTGATGAACTTTTCAAATTGAGCTGCAATGAAGTGATAACTGCAAAGGGTGTCTCTTTCCCTGGAGCACTGGACCTGGAATCAGAAGACCTGGGTTCCAACCCAAGCTTTGCAAACACTTGCTATACATCGTTAGGTGAATCATTTCATCTCTCTAGGTCCAAGTTTGCTTTTTTGTAAGATGAGGGTATTGGATTAGATGATCTTTGTAAATTACTTCTCATTGTTTTGTAGCTATGAGCTTTTTTTTTTTTTAATAGAAATCAGGCAAGAGCTTTGAGAAAGTCTTTTGACCTTTCATGGTAGCCACATGCTTAGGGAATGGGCCTGGGTTTCTTATAATCCTATAATCCTTGGATATAGTGATTCCAAAAACAATACTAATTGGTAGACTTAATAGAATATAGAAAGGGATGTTATCCCCTGAAATATTTACACTATGACTATTACGTACAAAGCATAATAATTTACACAGACCCTGCCATTTGGAGAATTTATAACCCAAGAGATGGGTTGCCTTTTTTTTGAGTATGAAGACTACTTTATGATGTAAAAAAAATTCAGACCCCCTCTAACATAATAGTAGCTGTACTATTAGTATCTACTGAATGATAAAATACATAATGAGTTTTGCCTGACTATGAATGTTTGTTACAAGGGTACTTCTTTTTCTTTTCAGTGGAGGACAAGGGAGGTAGGAAGGAATAGATTTTTGTTAATTATAAAAATTGGCAAAAGAAAAATATAAAGGCAAAAATTATGTAATACTTTTTCATTAGTTTGCAACTTCTTAATCTTAGGAGCACCTGAAAAATGATAATAATAATGCCACATTATTCAGTTTACAGAAGATATAACTGTTCATTCTCTATGTCCTCTGTGATGTCATTATCTATTACCCCTAACTGTTGGTTTTCCCCAATGCTCTATCTTGGGACCTCTTCTCTCTCTACATCCTTTCTTGGTGAACTCATTAGCCGCCATCATTTAATTATTCAAGCCTTACCAGTGTCACCATCACTAACAACCTAACGGACATTTTGAATTAGATGGCCCATATACATCGAAAACTCAATACATGCCAATCAGAAATCATTATATATCCCCCCCACCCCACCGCCACATCACCCCTCTCTTTATTTTCTCCCTTATTTCTTGAGGGCACCCCTATACTTCCAGTCTCCCTGATTCACAACTTTGGTGTCACCTTTAACTCTTTACTTTCACTCCATGTTTCCAATCAATTATCAATTTTTATTGTTTCTATCACCACAACATCTCTGGCATATATCCTCTTCTCTCCACTTCCCATTACCACCCTAGTTTAGGTCCTTATTACTTTCTCCTGGATTTCTAATTAGTCTCCCTGCTTCCAATTCATCCTTCACAAAGTTGATAAACTAATTTTCTTAAATCCCAAGTCTGACCTCATCACTCTCCTAAGTTCTGTTAGTTCCCTATTACCTCCATAATCAAATAGATATTCTTTTGTTTCTCATTTAAAACTCTGACCACCTGGCCCTAATCTACCTTTCTACCTTTATTATATGCCCACACTGCTACAAGCCATACTAATCCTGTTCTTCATACATGGCACTATCTCCTGTCCCTGGGCCTTTTATAGGCTCTCTCTCTGCTGGAATGCATTTCCTCCTCCTAAAAATCCCTGCCTGGTTTTCTTCAAGGCTCAATTCAAGTACCGTTTTTGACAGAGGCTTTTCCTGATCCCTGAGCTGTTACTGCCATCCCCCACCCATTCCCCAATCACTTTATCTATTCACATACTATCTCCACTATCTCCACTGGCTAGATTGTAAGAAAAAAGGCAAAGAATGGGCTCTTTTACCTAGTAAAAAAAATAGTAAGTCTGGGAGGGGAAGACCCTTGGGGTTTCTGGCCAAAACAGAACCAATTTCTATTCACATTCATTCTCGAGCCATCAGACCCAAACTACAACCAAGGTAGGCTTGGGCTGGGACCTATTCTTGGCCAATCAGTGAGAGTCAGAGTGATTTAGTGTAAGGTATGGTCCTTAAAAAAAGAAATCTAGCCTGTAAACCCCAAGATATCTTGTGAGGTTTCAGAAATCAAAATTTATATTCCTTTGAACAGAGCACTCACAGGTAGGGGGGATGGAGAGGCAGGAGGAAGATGAAGGTAGGAAGGAAAAAAGGAAGGGAGGGAGGGAGGAAGGAAGGATGGAAGGAAAGAAGGAAGGAAGGAAGGAAGGAAGGAAGGAGAGAGAGAGAGAGAAAAAAAAGAGCTACAATCAATGCCCAACTAGAATTGGCCAGTTGGGTCCCCAGTGGGACAGCTACTACTATACACAAGTTGTTTGTCCTTTTTTTGCAAAGAGGACCATGACATTTGGAAGGTGATTCATGACTTGCAAGTGAATTGGATTTAAGTGAGGCAGGGCTGTACAAAGTCACCAGCCTCACTCTCTCCTCCTGTGCCATTTGGGTCCAGATGTCTATGGGCTTGTTTGTTTGTTTAATTTTAGGGAGAGTGATCTATATTTGAACCAATAGGATACCTTGAAAGATAAATGAAGAGAGTGATATGTGAGAAATGATTAGGATCATAGACTTAGATCTGTAAGGACCATCACCATAACACTCACCAAGAAATCACCAATACCATGATACACGTCTTCTTTCTGGGATGAGGAATACATTTCCCTATACTTGGTGATTTATCCCTGTGGATCTTCCTTTTTCCTTTACAAACAGAAAAGTGTTCCTAATAATAGTTAGCATTCATACAATGCTCAAATGTTTGCAAAGTGACTTACATATTATTTTATTTGATCCTCACAACAACCCAATGAAAGAGGTGATATTATTATTATCATTTTACAGATAAGAAAACTGAGGCTGAGAGATGTTAAGTGACTTGACCAGGGTCACACAGCTAGTAAGTCCCTGAGGCAGGATTTGAACTTTAAGTACCAACTAAAATCCCGCCTTCTACTGGAACTTTTCCCTAACCCCTCTTCATTGCTGTGCTTTCCCTCCTTTAATTATTTCTTATTTATCTTGGATATAGCTTGCTTTGTGTATATTTGTTGTATGTTCTCTCCCCATTCGACTGTAAGATCCTTGAGGGCAGGGAATGTCTTTTCCCTCTTTTTGTATCCCCAATGCTTAGTACAGTGCATGGAACATAGTAGTTGCTTAATAAATGTGTATTGATTGATAGTGTCCCTGATTCCAAGTCTAGCACTCTGTAAATAGAAGCTTATACTTGCAAAGGTTCAGATTTTCTTCGTCTTTCTCTACTGTGTCATGTTCTTGTACTCACCAAACTTTTTTACACTGATTTTGGTCCCCTGTGGCCTTCTCAGAATCATTTTGACTATGGGTCCCTTCTTGGATCAGAACACATTACTCCTTTGCTCAAAAGCCTTCAGCGACTTCTTAAAATAAAGTACAATTCCTCATCTAGTAGATCGAGGACCTCCACAATCTGAGTCTAACCTAGTGTTCTATGCTTCTGTCGTGTCATTCCCTTTCATATTCTCTATATTCAAGCCAAACTACCATTGGCTTTTCCCTGAATTCTACATTCCACCCCCTACCTTCATCCATTGGCATAAACCATCCCCCATGCCTGGAACGCACCTCCTCCTTACCTCAATTTCTAAGAATCCTTATTTTCTTCAAAGGCTCAGCTAAGGCGTTACCTTCTCCATGAAGTCTTCCCAGATTCCTGCCCCACCCCCTCAGAGTGGTAAATGTTCTCCTACTCCTCAAATTATCTTACATTTATTTTTCTGCATACGTGACATTCTTCCAATACAATATAAGATCACATGCATAGGCTACTTTGTATCAACAATACATAAATGTTTGTTTACTTGCATTTAATTTTTTCTTCCATCCTATGTGGAATCTTAAGCTTCTCTAATAAGGTAGAGAACATTTCACCTTCTCCTCATGGAAATGAGCTAGTACACGAAGCACACAGGATTGGTGAGTTTCTCAGGCAAGACACATATAGTGCATACTCTACAGGTCATTAGCAGAGTCCTTCACTTCCTATATCTCCCAAGTCTCAAGTGAAAATATAATCATGTGTCCCGGTCTGTGGGCCCTATTCTGAACACTTTCTGTATTCCCTGTCTTGTTATACCTTTGCACTTCCTGAGAATATAGTTTTTAAGCTGAATTACTTACTCTCCATTAACCTCTATTAATCGACCCCATTTATAGAAATTATTAATAATTAACTCAGCTAAATGTCAGCCTAGCTTCCTTTGGTGTTGTTGAGTCATTTCTGTTGTGTCTGACTCTTCATAACCCCTTTTGGTGTTTTCTTAGCAGAGATACTGGAGTGGGTTGCCATTTCCTTTTTCAGATCATTTTACAGATGAGGAAACTGAGGTAAGCAGGTTTAAGTGACTTGCCTAGGGACTTCTCCAAGGGACTCAAGGCAGTTTTGAACTAAAGAAGATGAGATTCCAGACTTGGCACTCTATCCACTGCCAATCATCAAACCAGAGATCTTTAAATGACACATTATAAAATCTCTCACATCTCTTTATACCTCCCTTCTGCAGTCATTTGGCCACTAGGCAGAAATCTATTGATATATTTGAACCATTCATTTGGCATTTTGTATATATTAGCCTATATTATTAGCCACAATTTTATATATATTTGCAACTTTATCTATTCAAATAGGCTATAAGCTCCCCGAGGGCAGTGATCCCCTATTACGAATCCATTATTCAACCAGAGATGGTGCCCTGAGTGTAGCAGCTACTGAGTATATACTTGATGGTGATTATGGGTTCATAGATTTTAAAGATAGAAAGTTAGAGATCATCTGATCCAGGGCCCCCATTTGACAAATGACGATAATGATGATGGAGATGAAGGTGATCATGATGTGCTAAAGCAGAGAGTCCCTAGGAGCAGAACCATTTGACTTTAAAAGTGTAAAAAATATTACCACCTCTAAAGATCCCTGACAAGTCAATAGCTTTTTCCCTGAGGCTAGATCAATACAGCTCAAGTCTGGGTGTCTTACACAGGCAGGAGAGAGATCAGTTTAAAAGAAAACCAGTTAGAGTGTCTAGGATTAAGAGTCCTGGGTTACAAACAGTGGCGGAGAACTTGAAAAAGACAAGAAAACAAACTATCTAAAGCTCCAAATTCATCTTACTCCCCTCTCTTTTTTTAACCTGTCCTATATAAAGGGATTAAATTCATATATCAGTTGGACCTTAAAATTTCCAGTCACACTGTGCACTGCTGCCAACATCTCACAAGATCTCAAAGCATTTTTTAGATATAATATTGATTGTTCTGACATCCCAAGATTAGCAAGCATGTGTGTGCGGGGTGATTGGGGGAGACCAGCTGTTAGACTGTTCTGTATAAGTTGCTTGATCTCCAAACAACAGCAGCTCACACTTAGACAGAATAAGACTTTGAAGTTTGCAAAGTGGTTTACATACATCATCTTATTTGATTCTCACAACAACCCTGTGAAGTAGGTGCTGTTATGGTTCTCGTTTTACATATGAAGAAAGTGAAAGCTTGCCCAGGGATTTGAACTCAGATCTTCTTGACTCCACGTCTTCTAGGTCCTGCTTCTGGTCTAGCTTTCGTGGCCATCATCTGAGGAGGTGACTCCTGTGGAGAAGGAGACAATCGCCCCCACCAGCTGATATCCAACTGCCACTCACAGGCCGGTCAAGCCAGCCTAACTGAAGCAGCTTGTGCCAGGCACGTGCCAGGTCAAGCCACCACCACCTCGACCACCATCTCCATTCAGACCCTGGTGGAGACAGTGCCCCACTTTCATTCTCGTTCAGTTCTGCTCTTTCAGCAGAGACAGGAGGGCTAAAATTCTGCAAGGTTTATAGATAAGAGTTATGGGCAGATCCAAGTAGGTAGTAGAGTGTAGGCAGGGTTGGACTTGGAGTCAGGAAGCTTTGAGTTTGAATTCTTCCTTGGTAGCTGTGGGACTCTGGTCAAATCACTTAACCTTTCTCAGATCCCACTTCCTCACCTGTGAAATGGGGGAAATACTGGTACCTACTTCACACTTGCTGCAATGATCCAATGAGATAAGGCACACGAAGCTCTCCGCAAACCTTGGAGCGCTAGACACAAATGCTAGCTCCAATTATTATCATTATTATTAAAAATCAGGAAAGGCTTTTAAAATGATAATAATAGTAAAGAAAGAACCACTCAGGAGAGGAAGCAGCTTGTTGCTGTGGACACCCTTCCTGGAATAGCCTTCTTTTCCCTTCCATTCCTTCCAGCCAACCCCACCTGCACTAACATTCAATCACATCTAGTCAGCAAATATCTTGTAAGGTCCCACCATGGGCAAGGCACCGCATTAGATTAGATTAGAAAGAAGAATAAAGCATCATCTATGTACCTGCCTTGGAGGAGCTTGAAATCTATTCAATAGCCCCAGCCCCGCCCCCCCCATCTGTGGAAAAGTT